>NW_007578053.1:173477-187498 GCF_000690725.1 Stegastes partitus | reverse complement strand
GTTTTTTTTTTTTTTTTTTTTACAACTTTACATTAAGACGAGGGGAGTGGAGAGCAGCGGCTGTAATGACTATTAGAGCGACAGGCTGAGTACGTGACGTTGTGATCTAAACTCAGGGACGCTGTAATTAGGCTAATCTATTACCAGACGGCGGCTGTCAGAGATCTTTATGGCAAAGGACAGACTTGTCACACGCTTTATTTATTGAAACTGGCTCGGGAATTTGGAAAGAGATGGTCAGTTAGTCCCATGGACAAATGTACCCGCACAGTGACATGGGCTCAGACATGGATAACAGCAGCACCCACAGGACCTCAGCGCTGCCCCCGGACCTCTGAGGTGCTACATGTCGTGCAACCTAATATTAGCCTCATTCGACATGTTTTACAAAAAAAAAAATGCACAAGTTGTGTTGTTGTGGCACTTCTGCTTTTATACACGTTTTTTTTTTGTCTTTTATAAAATAGTGCAATGTATTACAAAAAGCATCAATCTAAAGTTTGTCAGTGTCACCACTGGCTTTAAAAATCCATATCGATTACACTCTAGTTGTCTGTATTTGTATCCAGTTCCCCAAGCCAGGCCTCTCCTCCCTCTTTCTGTCACCAGTGACCAGCAGAGGGGAGGGGAAACCAGCCGTCACCGGCCTTCCCCTCTCCTGTCCACCAGGCAGGGTCCTGCGCTGTCGGCGGGGAGGCGGGAGAAAGTTATGCCTCCTTACTGTGACTTTGAACTTTCTCAGATGAGGCATAAATATTGAAATATTGAAATGAAAGATGCGGCAGGCGCAGGGGGGGTGGGAGGGAGTTGGAGGGGGGAGAAGGAGGAGGGAGAGCAAGAGGGAGAGGGAGAGAGAGAGGGGGGGAGAGGGAGAGAGGATAGACGGATTGAGGGGGAGAAGAGACAGGAGGCCCACTGAGAGAAAAGACAAGGCCCTCACCCCTCTGCCAGGCTGCATTCTAGCAGGCCGACAGTTATGGATAGGAAACATTACTGCTGCTGGTAATTAAAGCAAAAACTAATACTGTCTCTTGGATGAGGGGGTTTCATAGTGAGCATCCATTTGTCACTGCTGCGCACTCGCCAAGGCCAGATTAAATCACACACATATTTAGTCCTGCTGTGCACAGACGCTCTATCTATCTATCTATCTATCTATCTATCTATCTATCTATCTATCTATCTATTATTTTCAGTTTTTTAGATCACCGATTAGTCTAAAAGCTTAACAACATATAGGCCCCATACTGAATTTTTAATGATAATCACCGTGTCTCTGTGTTTACAGGTTAGTTTCCATCTTGTTCTCTATCATTCTAACCACAATTTCTTCATGAAATAGGTCAAAGGTGAGGAAACACTGAAAATGGCATCAATCCAAGGATCTTGGTATCAGTTGTGAGAAGCACATGTAGGTCAGCTCCTACTAAAGAGTCCTCAGCGAGGCAGTTAGTGACTGACTGAGTGACTGACTGCACAGTGGCAGTGAAAAGGCCAATGGCTTGAGGGGGGGGAGAGGAAAAGAGGAGTTGTTGTGGCATGGTGGGCAAAAGACGAGGACGGGGGAGGAGGAGGAGGGGGATGCCATGTCACCAGACGGAGGGGATCGGTGACACTGAGCGTGTCACAGGGTGACGGCTGCACTCTGCTAGGACCAGCAGCCCCTCCAGCGCTGTCAGAGGAACCAGCAGCTCCAGATACTGACACTAGCAGCCATACTGACAGGCCAAACATGACTCGTCTCCGCTATCGCCACAGACGAGGCCTGACGGCACACAGAGACACCAAGAGAAGGAGGGATGGAGGGATTAGAAGGGGGGAGGAAAGAGCAAATAAATATAAAGCGAATGTGCGTCGACTGAACTGGACAAACAGTGTACGGCAGTGTCAAAAATGTGATCGCAAAGGCAGCTCAAACATAAAAAACTATGATTTTAGTTATCCTTGAGCTGTTTGGTTGAAGTAATGTCAGCCTGTTTTGTTTGAGTAGAGGGTAATCAATAGTCTGCTGTATTTGTGAAGGGTGGCAAAAGTTGTCAATGGTGACAAGTTCTGAAAATGTTCTTTTCATGAGTTCTTTGAATGACAACTGACTTGTGCCAATTTGCAAAGTGCTCGCTTACTTTTTGTTGATAAGCAAAACTAGCAACGCAACTCGATTGTTCAAATGTAAAGTAAGAAGCACATGTTTGTTTCTGTGAGAAGAAGCACACAAAAGGTGAGGTCAAAAAATATATATGGATTAATCCAAACCAAGTTACTATGGAAACACTTCAACAGCAAACTGAAACGCAGTCATAAAAACACTGTTTCTTCCTCCTGTAACCTCCTTAACATGTATTATAAAAAGGAAGACTATAGTCTCAATTTTTAAACACAGATCACTAAAACAGATCATGTAACTCGGTTAGGCGTTTGTTACATTCTCTCAGCAGAATGTTTTTTCTGCTCCCTTTTATGATTGCACATCTTTCCGAATTGACCTCATGATGGGTTTTTTTTCAGAACAAAAGGACTAGTTAGGAAGAAAAGACATTTCAGACTGTTTGGATCCAGCAAGAGAAACAACATGGAGGAAGGTGGGAGAAAGAAAGGATGACAATGATAAGATAGAGATGGAAATGTGGTGATTTGAGGGGAAAAAACATGAAGGGGGAGGGAGGTAATGCCAAAAGGGTAGAGGGCACAAAACAGAAAAGAGAGAGAAAGAGGGAGGAGATGTAGAGGACTCGGACAGAGAGAGAAAGTGCAGCAGCGAGACTGATCGCTGTTGATCTTCACGATAAGCGCTCCCGACAACTTGTGACCAAAGTGGCGCTTCGACACTAATCGGCCGTGAAGGCTGACCTGCAGCGAGGCAGCGCAGTTCAGATCGCATAGGGCCGGCACTGCGGCTCAGACGAGATGGACCCAGACAGGAGACATCCAGGCATCAAAACTCCCTGAGAAATTGCGACATGGCTTCAGTGCACTGTGAGAAGAACATAAGAGGAGTAAAAAAAAAAAAAAAAAAAGGCAAGCAGTGATACTCGTTGCTCTTGGCAGTCGAAGCAGACTTATCTGGCTTAAGATGAAAAGAGAAGGACACAGGCAAAGGGGAGTGGAGTGAGGGAGTGAAGGGAAGTGTCTAGGGGTGGTGGGGAGGAGGATGGAAAAATATGAGCAGTGTGTAAAAAAAAAAAAAAGAAAAAATACAAAGATCAATTTTATTGACAATTATCTGTGAGCTGGACTGGGCTGAACTGGAGAATAACCTTGAACCGTGTGTGTTCAACCTCTGCAAGACGTAAAGAGTGTGTGTGCAGGCTGTACCAACAGGTCTGAGTACTCTCATGAGCACAAAGTAAGCTGGTAAAAGATGTTAAAAATGATCTGATGGTGAAGTAAACACATGGTGTACTGCATGTACTGCAGCCTTGACCAAAGCACTGTGTACTCCTCCCTGGGGTATTTTACTGGAGCATTTTTTTTTTGTTGAAACTGTCCCACCTCTATAATGGTACAGTAGAGACTAAACAGCTTTGTGGCGAATATTCCACATCATCTGTAAAGTCACAAAGATTCAGTCAATGAATCACATCGCTAAAATGTAAAAAAAAAAAAAATAGTGATTAAGGTTTTGTTTTGTTTTTTTTCTTCAGGCAACAAGCTGCTTTTCCTTGTCTTATATAATGGTTCAGTAAATATTCTTGAGTTTTGGACAGCTGGTTGGAGAAGAGAAGCAATAAAAGGTCTTCCAATGGGTTCTAGGAATTTGGGATGGACATTCCCTGCACTTCTGTGAAGCAAGAATCATTAGTCAAGAAAACAGATTGCTTAATAATCAAAGTAATAGCTAGTTGCCACCCTTTTTAACAATTGTTGTGAAGTCCAAGAACATTGTGATACAGACATAATCTGCTAATGACCCTTTAGAGGACAACAGTAGTAGCTCCAGAAACATTCACCTGATCATCACACTTTCAGCCAGTCAGTCAGGACTCTAATTTACCACAAATCACCTGCCTTTATTCCATAACTTTGTATTATACACTGGCCTTCTGCAGACACATTATACATTCTTAGATAAATGTATATTTTATTTTCACATTCACTCTGAGCGAGTTGTCCTCTGTTGCCAAGGCGCTGCCGCCACAACAGCCATGTGGAGGGAACACGAAGTTATATGTTAATAAGTAGGGAACACGCTGTTCATTCAGTCGTTAATGACTACTGGCTCCCACTTAAGGCGCCACATGCAAATATATATATATATATATATATAAAAATCTGTCCATTGTGTAAAAATACATGGGATGTAATCATATCTGGCACCATAAATCATCTGCGGCTGTGTCCCTTTTGGACAATTTATGGCAAGTAAACACGAGCTAGGTGAGGAGTGGGGGTGGTTCAGAGTGTGTACGCGCAAGACTGAGTGTACGTCAATATTTAGTGGGTGCATGTGTCCAGAGAGAGGACAGTGTACTTCTACCTATATTTTTATATAAGGTATAGCTGTGGAGTGTTTTTGGATTGATTGAATAACAGATCACAAACACACAGGAAGCACACATCAAACCCAAGTCTCACCGACAAGCACAGATGAAACAAAATATGGCTCTACACCTTCTGTCTGTCTGATAATATGCCAATTGATTCAATAATGGCAGCAAAGTTCAACCTAACCAGCAGGACGCAAGTGAGGTTGTCAGTCTGAGTATTCCTCACTTTGCGTGCACACACACAAACACACACGGTTTGGTTAAATCAGAGACAGAAGCAGGGATTCTAGAAATATTCCCTTATTGATCTGTTGTGGGAAGATGCTATCTCTTTACATGAGGAGCAGACCACTGGAGCCAGTACACACACACACAGAGCAACACACACACGCAATCATGTACAGACACACATAAATAGCATTACTACAAACACATGACACGATGAGTGTATGCTATCATCTACGAAAAAAAAAAAAAACACACAAACACACACGATACATTGCACGAACCAAAAACCTACCCGCAAACCGCACACACTTAAACACACGTGTCCGCGGAAATAAAGCTTACAGAGTGAAAAAAAATACAGCAGTCTCAAGACACAAATACCACTCCGCGCAATTACAAACCGGCCCAAAAAACTGTTTACTTATTCATTGATGAAGTTAATTGCTCGTTAAAACTGCACATGAATTGTTTTGCACAAACTGCATAAACATTTCATATTCTGTCTCAAGGAGAAAAGTTTGTGAGAAATGGAAAGCAATATCTGAAAAAGGAAAAAAAAAAAGAAAAAGAAAAATCACGGCCCTCTCCTCACTTAACACATGTACACATCTTGAATTCTTCACCACAACAAATTGCTTATATTCATTCTGCAATGCTGAAAAATTAGTTATGTTAGAAAAGATGGGGGGAGAGTTTTTAGTTTTTTTTTTTAAACAACAAAGCAAAAGGACTGTCTGGGAGATATGCAGCACATTGCACGCTATTAGTTCTGACTCCTGGAGCTTCCCATTCCTGTACTTACAGTATACCGCAAATAGGACCATCACTTTTCATTACCTGCTGTTTCCAGCAGAGCTTCACTCTATCATTGCCACGGCATGCTAATGTAAAGCAGGCTACTGTCATGTAAATTAAACTGTTTGTTTTGTTTGCCTTCCCTCCTTCGGCTGATTGTCAGAGCGACTTGCCAGGAGCAGCAGGTGTGTTTGTTTGTTTGTGTAGGAGTGCACCGGTGTGCCGGATTTGCTGTTTGTGTGCCGCCGCCGCCACCGCCGCCGCTGCTGCTTTATGCACACAGGCTCCGGCTGCACAGCAACAAGTGAGCGTGTGAATGTGTGAGCGAGTGTGTCTGCCTGTGTGTGTGTGTGTGTGTGTGTGTGCAAGTTATGGAATCTAAAACACAGCAATGACACACCGCACACAAACCTCCCAGTCAACCAGATGTGCTCCTGACCCTGAGCTCAGCCACTGAAATGCAAAGTCGGATGCCTACTTGGCGCTCTTCCCCCCGGCGCAGGTACAACCAACTGTCACAAACAATGGGGGAATATGCATACTGTGGGATGGGGTTTGCTACAACATGCTCTCAATGTAAATCATATTTCAGAGGTTTCCAAGAGACAAGCCAGTCAGCCACCAAGTCAGCCGCCCAGCCAGTCACCTAGTCAGCCAGCCAGCGCAGCGCTCTACTGTACCTGCACTGCCACTGGGTAATTGACAGTGCATGTAAAAAAAATAAAAAAACAGCAAGCGACCCTGTTTACCGTGCTGCCTTAAATTATGGAAACTCGTCCCCTGTTCATTTGTAGACACACTGAAATATCAAATGGCACTAGAGAGAAATAAGAAGCCTTCATGATTCCTCATAATGAGACAGATGACAATGACTCTCGTCTCTAATTAGACAGAAGGTTTCTTCTTTTTTTTTTTTATTTTGAGTGTCGACTGGCATGTGTTAACTAGATAAACAATTCTTCAACATCTGTATGGAGTGTCGTAGGAAGCTGCTGTTTCTCTTGCAAAACACAACAGGTCGGCAGCTTTGAATCACGTTCGGCAAAGCCGCGAGGGCAGCATGATAATTGAGAGGTATTTACACCTAGCTAAGGCACGAGAGTTATTTTAAAGCATGGGAGGATTCATCGTTTTGTTTGGTCACAGCAGTTGTTGAGCGGATCTCGTTTCTCAGCGACTCTTGACTCGGGCTAAAAACGTGATTCAGTCAGCCAAAGTGTTGCACATTGTGAGTAAAGCCTCCCATCATCTATAGCTAAATGGGTAAATTATCCACAAGTAATAGTGCTTAAGAAAACGACTGCATCTGTAAACGGCTTTTTGTTGAGAATTTGACATGAACAATTGCTCAATAATCCTACTGAGTGCAATAGCTGACTATGCCATTTAAGACTTTTACTATCAAGGCCAAAGTGGTCGCCATTAAAATAAGACAGTATATCATAATTGATGAATGATTATTATGATTGAATAAATCATTAAAGCTCCACTCATCACTGCAAAATATCAAATCATCTTAATCTTTTTCCAGTAACAATTTTTGGTCAACGTCACTTTTCACGACGGACCTCACCAGAGCTGCAGTGATTGGTCGCATAATGGACGACGTCAATGCTGGAAATCCGTCAGTATCACTATTTTTATCTGACGCATGTTTATTTTCTGCTAAAATTATTAAATAGTGAATGTTATTCTTCAGCTACAGTTTTAGACGATGGCAGCGGCGGTCAGTTCAGTGTACAAGTTTCCAAAGACCTAGGTCTTTAAAGTATGAGGATACTTAAAGAGAGAACTGAAAGGTGGTTTGTACGCTGCAGAGTTTTGGCATCATACCACAGTAGAACAGCGCAGTGCGTAGGCACCTTACATCTGTTTGCTTCTTTCTGTGCTCTTATATGCTGCATCTTAATACAGCCACATTTCCAATATAGCTGTTCTCCTTTATGTACTTTTTCTGTCTTTTCTTGTCAAAAACAAATATGAAATAGTGACATGTACACTATAATGCACATAACATGCAGTTTGTCAAAATAATACAAACTTAAATGAATGGGTCACTTTTTATTTTTGATGAAAACGTACACAAGCTACTGTACCTAACCAGTGTCTTGTGAGCGACGATTTAACACTCAACGTTAATGTCAAAAGCCAGTAGTAATGGCAGCAGAATTGCAGAATTTTAATTCTAGGAATCGAGCGATTATCAGATTATTGGATCTGACATTCAGCATTTGTTCAATTTCCGATGAAATAAGTTACTTTGGGTCTGAAGCAGCCAATGAGTGATGGACGATCAACCCTGAAGGATGAATGAAAGCTCTCTTCTAATTACATACGTGTAAAAGCATAAAGAAACAAAGATATTTCAATAGCTTTTGATGAAAAGATTTTCATTTTCACTGCGATTGTAATCAGTTCCAAACATTGGTTATCCTCCTTCTTGATTACTAATAACTGGTATGGGTATTGACCATGTAAATATTAACAAAGTCGACCTGCAACTCTGAAACACAAAAAGACCATCTTTTTATTCTGTTGTTAGAGCCAGCACTAGTTAGCTAATTAGCTGGCAGAGTGTGAGGATTGTCTGTCTGCAAGGGTCACTGGCAGAGATGCTATTGTGACATAAAAACTAAGTTTTGAAAATGGGCGTTTTGAAACTGAAATTTCTCTGCAAGAATAAAAATGAACTCCTGCCAAAATACAGGAGTTTAAATACGAATACAAGACAAGGAAAAACGCTCCAAATAAACAACACGGTCTTTTGACCACACACATTCCTCCTGGCACATCAACCTAGTTACTAAAAATGTAAACGCAAGGTAAGAGTAATCTCATTTACACGAAGCAATTTAATCCATGTAAATCCAAATAGCCGCTGAAGAGCTCTCACAGGTTTTAAGTGCCTTCAGCGGCCGCATGCCTCTTCTAAACAGCTTCACGAGAGTGTCGGAAAACAATCAAAAGACAGAGACTTTCCATGGAAAAACTGTCTTCCATTTTTACTTCAAATAAATAACTTATGGCCACACGTACACACACACACACACAGAAACACACATACACAACAGTCACAGCGTCTGCCAGCTATGTCCACCAACAACAGGCCCTGTCTGTCAGAGAGCATTATTCATCATGCCTTATCCTAGTGTTTGGCTTTCTTAGTGCCCAAAACAAAACAACAGCATGCTATAGCAACGTCAACGTGATCCCGTGACAGATCTGAAGTAACACAAACGCGGGCGAACTTAAAGTAAATTAGCCCTGCGTGATGAGTCGACCACGTCCGTCACTGCGAATCGCTCAGCTCTCCTCTAAAGCAAAGCAGATGCCATCAGAGCAGGCACTGTGAAAGGGACACTTCATACCACAATGATAAAAACAACACAGAGCTTTTTATACCGACGTTAAATTATCTGTTTTCTGGGCTTGTTTTTTTTTTTTTTCTTTTTAGGATGAGCGATCCAAATTGTTGAGTGGATTACACGCTGACAGCAGCTGTAAGACTGAGATGACCTTTCCACGTGTAATGTCACGTAACGCAACTCTAAACTCAAGGCGGCACACCCTTATATAGAAAGAGAAAAAAACGTCAGGACGCAAACACACCATATACATGTATCGTAAATGATGCTGGTTTCAGTTCTGGTCTGAAAAACATGACAAATATAACTGTTTTGTTGATGTTTGATACCAATTTATGTTGACAACTGACTAAGGTCACAGCTTACCCTCCCTTCTCTGTTTTACTGATTGTAACTAACACTGATGCACAGTCTCTGTGTTTGCTCACACTTCAAAAGTCAATTGCATGGAAGCTTTTCCCTCAAAAAAAAAGCCTCATAAATTCTTGAAAACATGCAATAACATAAATCTGCGAAAATAATATTTTACTGATGTCATGACGTGTTGGAGGGAAGTCAGTTCAAGTTAAGAAGGAGAGAGCCACCCCTAACTTTTTATTTTTATTGGGGTTAGTTTGTAGCATGGCACAGCAGACATCCACCCAATTGAGGAAAGAAATAGAAACTGCTGTGTTACTGATGGTAAGACAATAAAAAGAGAGGGGATTCAAGTTGCTAACAAAACAGGAGACGAAAAGGTAAAGACAAACGAAAACAGTGTGTGTGAGCATGCTGGTAGTGTTGGTTTTAGCCTGGTAACACATCCCCAGGGCAACTGGTTCCTGCCGGTGTTAAACGGAGCCCTGAGTCTGGGGGTAACCTGGAGCATTTGATCTGGAAGTTTCCACTGACCCAGGGCTCCTCGCGTCGCTCTGCATGCTTATGCTAATGTCTGGCTGGGTCTCCCTCACCGTGGGCCGGCCTTAATGACTCTCAGGATAGAGGGGAGCAGCCAAAACAAGCCTCCTTGGTGGGTATCTTGTTAAATTAAAGACACGGGGGCCACTCAGGGAATGGTTTGCCAGCGTCTGAACTACTGAAGGACTGCAGCAGGAAAGTCAAGAAGAAAAAAAAAAAAAAAACAGCGTTGCTGAATAAACAACAGCGGGAGCTCAACTCGAGGTGGGTTATCTGATACAAACAGGCAAATGAATATGCAAAAACAATGGTGTCAGCATCACAAAAACAAACATATGTTTATTAGTTTGCAAAGCATGAAAGTTTAGCAGACTGTGCAAACTACATTGTTTACTTGTTTGGGAATATTTGGATAAATGAGGACGCGCGTGTGTGAATTTAAGGTATATGTGGGGTTTGATAGGTCAGAGACAATAAAAGCTACGTGTGGGCAGGTGGAAGTGTAGCCGAGCAGGTCGGTCAAGGATGTCCATTCTGTGCCGCCGTGGAGGTAGGTAGAAAACAAAGTCGGGTGGGAGTGTGTGCGATCATTCTTCTCTCTCTCTCTCACACACACACACACGGTGGCAGACACACAAACCTGCGCTCTGAAAACTACTCACACACACACCACGAGACTCTTTGCCCTCCTCCATCTCTCTTATTCTAATCTCAAGCTAATCTTTTCTCATTCTTACCTCCCGAAACCGGCTCATATTTCACCGGCCGTATCTTTACATTTTCTATTATCCGCTACTGAAAAATGTGACCAATGCAGGCACTGTTTTGAAATAAAATATGAATCATCTTAGATAAAGATATGGTGTGGTTATTATTTATTTATTTATTTATTATATATGTGTTCTTTTTCTTCTTTTTTTTTTTTTTACACTTTTTAATTCCCAGTTAGCCATCTGCGGTCTGCGTTCGCTGTGTTTACCCTCCTCTTCCTTTTCTGTGTGAAATAAGTTATTCTTCCCCCCAACTCACTGACATTTCTGTCAGCAGTGCAACTAATTTTTCTCAATTTTTCCCGCTAAAATAAGGTTTTCTTATAGAAGGAAAAAAAAAAGAAGAAGAAGAAGAGGCAAAGTCTGCTGACCAGCTAGTGGTGTCTGATCAGATTGGGACACCCAGAATGTAATACAGTACACACACACACTCACACACACACACACACACACAGACACACACACACACACACACACACAAAGTCCTTGTATCTACAACTCTGCCAGATATATATAATAGAGAGAGAAATAGGAAATATGAAGCCTTCAGCCACAGCGCGGCAGCGTTACATATGAGGGGAGATCCCATCGGTCCGGCTCTGTATTTAGTATTTCTCGTGAGTAATCTTTTGTCATTTTATCACAAGAAATGAAATAATGGGGCAATCCTCTAATGAAAAATGAGGCAGTTGCCGCGGCACAGGAGAGACCGAGAGACAAAAAAGGAGAGAAAGAGGATCTGAATTTAAAGCTTTCAAGAAGAGCAAGCGCCTCTGTCCTACACGGAGACACTGCTAGGTGTACATCCTTAATTAGGCTGAATTAAATATAAAACTGGTGATGAAAGCAGAAATTAGCTGGTTTTAGATAAGGAGTATTATAAGATCTAAGAGGAAAGGTAAAATAATATTTTGTCTTGATTCAACTTGGAAAGATTTATTTTTTTTTTAATCGAGATTGAAGAGTTTAATTTGAAGAACAAACAGAAGTTTTTGCCTCTTCAATAACTGGCTTAAAATAACAAATAAAACTATATTTTACATTTTTGACAAGCTTTAGGCAACATGTCTAAAAACACACACTTGTATCTTTCACGTAAGAAAAAGCAGATATATTATCACATTATTTTTACAGTTTTTATTGTTGTAGTTGGTTGAATTTAACGTAATTCTGTCACTATATATACACATGTACAGTATCTGATGGTTTTTTTAGCAGAGTAAAAGAAGCATGACATGTAAAGTCCAAATTACTACAACACCAATATTTAAGTAGATGTTACCACTGAAAGTGTGCAGTTGTCACACACTTGTTTGCTGACTGTTCAATTAGTTTTTGAGGCACTGAAATAATTAAAAACCCACAGCTGTTTTCAGCAGCTACCCTGGATTAGTTTTGGTTTTGATGTTGTACTTTTTTGTGGCTTGTAATTTATCAACATTGGCTTCTTCAATCACTTGTCATGTCAGGAAAGATCAAATACTTCCATCACAATAAAACACACAGTTTTAATTAGCTTCACAGGCAAAAGGAGGCAGAGTTTGGATGATGCACAAAAGTAAATAACTGAAAAGATCAACAGCAGTTGTTGAGTGGATCGATTAGAAGAGACACACATGAATCAATGAATCTCCTATAAAATCAATAAAAAAAAACTCCTCTGCAAACATGCACAACCGTTTAAATATCCAACTTTTCTGCACTTTGGAAAGCCAATAATTTTTAAGCTTCATTTAGATTAAGTTATTTATCCCCTCGCAGAGCGGAGATAGAAAGAGTTTGTTTCCTCTTAGACACACACACACACACACACTCGCACACACGCTGTTACACTCTTTCATCTCTTTCAATTGTGTATGTGTCTGTGTATGTGCCCATGCATGTCTGCATGCGTGCAGCTGCTGTTAAAAGTGTATGTGACAGACAGTCTCTCCCTCCATGCATCTGTGTTTAATTAAAGGCAGAGTTTCGGCATCCCAAGCCACCGCCGCAGCCTGTGCGCACACACACACACACGTACACAGCGACTGAGCGAGCGAGGGAGGGAGGCTGGCCCTAATGTGCATAATTAACTTAACCCCCATCACTTGACTTTAAAAGGGCTGTTTGGAGGACTGAGCCAGGCAAATGGAGGCTGGGAGAGTGGTCCTTTATGTCTAAAATATTCATTACTGCATTTCAGAGCATTTTCGAGCATCCTCTGATTTTTGTTTTCTCGTTCGGGAGGACAGATTGTTGCTAAGCACCTCTGAGACGACAGGATAGGCTAGTGGGAAATGGGACGAGTCACCATTTCAAATAATACACACGCAGAGACACGAAGAAATACACACACACACTACAGTGGACAAGCCTGGAAGTATCTCATGTGGTTACACTCTTCTACTTCTGACTTTGTAACAAGAGACGAGAGTTAGTCTTTGCATGTGAAACACGGTGTACACCGGCCAAGAGAGCCTGTCATGACTCCAGCCGAAGACTAGTTGAGAGCAGGAAGGAGGACGGGAACAGGAGTGACTGGCCAAGAAAATCTCTCGCCCTCCGGCCTGGTCCTTTTCCTCCTCCTCCTCCTCCTCATCCTGCTGTGCCAGTACTGACTGCTACCAGCCACATACTTCACCTCCCATCAGGGTCAGGGCGCCAGCGAAAAGGTCAGCTCGCCGACAGCTGATTGGCCGGGATGGCTCCGGTCGGCGGCCGGTAGCCAATGGGCATCCTGACGCACCTGATGTGACACACACTGCTCCGAGCGCTCTCTCTGCACAACAGGCTAGAGAGGATAGGCAGAGTGAAAACAACAAAGCGTGCAGCACCGCTAACAAAGAGAAACAAGAGCAGACCGTGTCCAGTCCTGCAGCAATGTGTGAATCAAAAATTGAAAAAGTTTATTAACTGGCTTTTTAATATTCTAAGCTTGAAGTGAATATATGATGATATGCAGAAAGTACAGGAAATCAGCATCAATAAGAGCACTACACTGGTAGAGCCTCGGCGAGGACTGAATGAGACCTCACAGCTGCAGCTGCTGGACCAACTCCTGAGGTCGCCTGCAGGCCATGAGCATCAATTGTTGCTAATGAAGTATCAAACTGACTACGCATGGAATACTGCAGATATAAATACTGAACAGGCTGAAACTGTCCATACCTCACGATTCGAGGAAAACCTGCCCATGCCATGACAAGCAGCCTCTGATTCCTGGATTCCGGTGAAGAAAACCCGCAACATCTTTTAACTCAGTATCATGAAAAGTATGACAAGTCAATTGAGGAAATTAGAATGGATATATTCATATTTCTGTGTATTAAGCAGTGGGAAATGCATATTCATAATTGTCCGGTTGCTAATTATCGTGTGTGTGTGCATGTGGTTATTTAATGGGTAATTAGCTGAGATAAGAAACTAATAAGCGCTGTACCTCAAACACTGGCTCCTATTACAGTGAGTCTACAAATGTATCTGGGAAAAAAAAAAAAAAAAAA
>NW_007578053.1:39695-173162 GCF_000690725.1 Stegastes partitus | reverse complement strand
CCCCCTCTCCACCCACCCACCCTTTTCCCTCCACATCCACATCCTCCGCCCCTCCATAATAGAACACAATAAGAACCAGCAGATCCGTCGTCAGCGGCTGATGTGGACGGACAAGAGCAGGAAATGGATTTGGAAACCTCCTCCAGCGCTCTGTCACATTTCCTTGCACTCTGTTGCTGACAAACAAGACGCATCACCGTTCTGTTTGACCGCCCCCTTCGCAGTCTTTTTCCCTTTTCCCCCCTCTCGCTCACAAGTATTTGACTTATGCAGGAAATGTGGGTGGAGTTAACTGCCGCCGCCGCCGCCACTGCTGCTGTTGTTGTTGTGCCCTTGAGCACACATGCCAACCTGAACAAGTTAATGTCCGGCTGAGTAAATGCTATGATTTGTTGGAGAGTACTGGGTGGGCTGCTGGGTAGCTGTGTGTGTGAAGGCACGTCAGTCATAGATGTAATGTTGAGCTCGGTTTTCCACAGTTGAATTCGGAGCCGAACTCCTTTTTATGGTGACACATTCCAGTTCTTTGGATTGGAAAAAAAAATAAGTTAAACAACTTTAATTATCAAGCAAATGATGGTTCTGGTTTCTCAAATATAAGGGCCTTTGTTTCTGTTTTATATGACTGTAAATTTTACAAATTTGAGCTTTGGACCTCTGGTGATGTTCACCTTGGAATAGAAATTTAAATTTATTTACAATTTCTGCACTTGATTGTTTTATACAAACCAAACGATTTAAACAATTTATCAGAAATTAAAATGGTAATTTTCAGCAGCCCTACAGTGCTGCAGTGAAACATGATCTTTAATTATATTATTCAGGCACTACTTATAAGAAGTTTGAACTTAGTTTTTGCCTACAAAAATAATTATCTGAGAAATGATATTAGAAGTAAGAAAACACAAGGAATTTGTGCGTATGGGAGCCCATCTTTTTAAAATAAATCTGCCACTGTTACACAGCACAGCAGCCCAGTAAGCTCCTCCCATCCCATGCACACACCAGCACTCTGCCACTGTAAGGCAGTGCTAATATTTGCCCGGCTCACTTCTAATACACATCAGCATCAGGAGTGTGTTTTCACTGTGCTGTCGCAAGCCAGAGAAAATATTTGCCTCCCTCACTGCTCCCCCACCTCCCCTGAACAGCCCTCCTCCTCCTCCACCAGCCGCCACCCCCCCCTGTCCAACTTTCTCCAGACACACATGCACATGCACAGCCTCCCCCCCTTGATAGATAAATGGCGAGTGGATTTGCTTAGCAAATTGTTGTGCCGCCTAAAACGACAAGACTTGTGTGGTAAAGATACATGTAAATAGTTGACGGGCAGAAAATGATTTTCCGTGATAGCCGGCCATTAGGCTGGTGCTCTCCAGCGTGGAGGGGTGTTATTGGAAGGGAAACCCTACACGGCTGCAAAGACACACGCTCTAACCAACGGGATGAGGTAGATGGTCCACCAAGGCTTCACACACACACACACACACACACGAACGCAGACATATGCTCTAACACTCCACAAATGGTGTGTTTTGCTTCTCATTTTTCCTCTGGCTTGTGAAACATCATGACATTGTGGAGCCAGCTCTATTAAGGTAGAGCTTTAAAGCAAACATTACAGTGTCATCACACCACTTCAGACCTCCCCACTCACCAAATATCAAAGCCAGAAGAGCTGTCAAAAGCCTATATTAATCAATTTCAAACTGAACAGAAAATTGTTTCCTACTCTCCACCCTAACGGGTCTGATTTAGAGCAATCTCGAACCCTCTGGAAAAAGAATTCACCTCCGAAACTCCGGAGCGAGAAAAGAGACGAGGCGAGAGGAGGAAAAGAAGGGAAAGAAAGAAGAAAAGAAAAAAGTCAGGGTCTAATTAGGAGTAATTACAGCCTTTTCATTTCCAACATGATGAAATAATTTGATTCTTTTTAAAGACGGGGGTCTGGTTTGCCTCAACGCAGACAAAGCGCCCCTACGTCGAGAGTTGAGAGCTGTAGCAGGACAATGGCGGTCCTTTTGAGAGCTGAGCGTCACACAGGCCCATAAATCATGCCAAAAGGTAGGCTTCAGACACAGCTATTTGACTGGCCTCGCTGATGGCCGCCATAC
Source organism: Stegastes partitus (assembly GCF_000690725.1). Lineage (NCBI taxonomy): Eukaryota > Metazoa > Chordata > Actinopteri > Pomacentridae > Stegastes > Stegastes partitus. The sequence goes on along the minus strand of NW_007578053.1, from coordinate 171,048 downwards.
AGGGGTGACCCACATTAGCGAGATAAAATAAATATGGGCAATGGCAGCGTTGAGATGGAGGGGAAGTGACATGTTAGAAGGAGAAAGGGGACATACGTCACCACAAAACACTTTGGCCTGAACAGACATCCACGGCACATCGATAAAGGGGCATGTTGTTCCAATTCACTCCGTAGCTATGAAGTAAGAAACAAAACTGTACTTCGTTTCATCTCGGAGAAACTGCTCCTATAAGGATGGAAATAATCAAATGCTCTTTGGTGAACAGAGGAGGAAGGTCTAAAAGACCTGGCTGGTGTTTGAAAGTGACAAAAATGGAGCAAGCAAGAAAATGTTTAATCTGCAAGCAAAGACAAGTAGGGAGGGTGCACTTAGAGAAGAAAAGAGAGGGGAAAAAGAAAGAGAGAAAGAAGGATGTTGGGGCATAATTACAAGTAAAATGCAGAGAAATTAGCATAGAGAATAAGGGCTTCTAGTTTGTCTCTCTCATAGGCATCTTCCCAGAGGTTCTCCCATTGGAAGAGTTAAGGTAAGAAACAACTCGGGCTAACTTCGACTCCTTTTCATCTTACTAAGGACACAGCACATTTAGGGCTTTCACAGCTTAAAAGGCCTCCTTAATCAACACCAACTCTTTCATGTGTTCAGCAATAAAGAGGAGAGATTCCTGTTTCCAAAGGCTAACAAGAAGAGTATTGAGAGTGTCTTGACGCAAGTTCTAAACTGAAGATTTGTGGAGTGTTGAACAAACAGAAGGAAGAAGAAGAAATCCCCATTTTATCAAATATGTTTGTAAAAGGAAATCAGTCCAGTTGTGTACAAGACACAAAAATATTCTTGTACATTGAGCTGGATTTTTCTATAAACTTCAATTATGGTAGTGTGCATCTCCAATGATTAAGGAATCCTAAAAGACTTCCAGCACTAGAACTAGTTGATCTAAATATTTTTTAAAGGCTTTACTCTTTACTCTGAAAGCTGGAGAACATCCATTAAGTGAGCAGTTACTGTTCACTGTGAAACCGTACTTTGAAAACAAGTCTTGCATTACTCTGTATTTTTCCTCATGAAATAACAGAAATAAAAAAAATGTGTCATCGTTGATTTTCTCAGCTTGGGTGTAGCTGAAGACATAAACCTTTGAAAACCAGTAATAAACATATAGTTTTGTTAAAATAAAGCATCTCAAAATTTCCTGAAACAGCTGACCACTGGAGTCTTTTAGCAAACGTCACTGAAACAGGAGGAAATCGTGCATGTGGGAACTATTTTCAGCCGTGGATTTGGTGAGCTCGTGAGTATTTACGGCAGTAGGTGGATTAACCCAAAATAAAATACAGTTTCCATGTTCATTGTAATGAAGGAACATGTGACTCAACCCAACAGTGGCTGTGAAGTCGTGTGTTGATAATAGTTTTGTTTTTGACTATAGGAACTCAATCCAGCTTCAGCACAGGATGAAGTTGTTCTATCACACTGTTGTTAGGTTTGCTCTTCATCGTTTGTTGACGATAACAAAGTTCAGTAAAACTCATTAGACATTCTTTAAACTGAAAGGCAAAGTGGCAGAGAGGCTGACAAGAGCCGGTGGAGGCTGACTGACCCCAGACAGAGAGGCCAAGTGGAGAAGTTGAACCACCAGCATCCCTGCTCAGCATCAGCAGCCTGCCTACAGCCAGCTTGAAGCAATCTCCTCCAGGTCTGCCTGCCAATCAGTGTACCTGGACCGCTCCCTCAGGCCTAGTCGGGGGCCAAAGGGTGGCCCCGCTGTGTCCCCGGAGGGTGGGCTTCCAACTAAGGTGAGCAGCAAGGAGAGGTAAAAAGAACTAAAATAGTTATTGGTTGTCTTGCTGTTTGCGTTTCAAATGAAGCAAATTAGTCTTTCTCCATTCACAGACAGTGGATGAAATAACAATCTGTAAAAATCAAGTATTTGGCAAGAGTTTGAGCTTGATTCAAAGCTACTACAATACAAAAGAAATGAGCTATGTCCTCCTAAATCTTTTGATAAGTATGTTGGATTTGTGTTTCCTGATTTGGTTATTTGAGGCCGTGAACTTCTTCAGGAAACATCTTTTCTCCTGCAGGTTGCACATGTTCTTATGCAATTAGGATGTTCCAGTCTGTTCCTCTCACTCCATTAAATATTTTGCAGTTTGCAGAAAGATGTGCAGACGTGAAATTCTGTCATCAACTGTTAGACTGTTTGGCCTTTAGCTGCCTCGTTCTCTGCAGGTTCTAGTCAAAACCTGGAATCACTGGAAAGGAATCTGTTGTGTGAAAAGGGATTTTTTTTTTTTTTTTTTGCCTACAAGATGATGTTTGACTTTTGTCAGGGCAATGTACCCCTTGTCTGCACAGCTTCACATTTATCTATGTGTATGTGTGTGGGGGTATGTCTGTGTGTATCTGTGTCTGATTCCAAGAGAACCGGAAAATAAAAGCAACAGAGATGATGGAGGTCAGAGCCCCCTTTCATGCTTACAATCATAGCAGAGGCCCCATTGGGCGTGTAAAGCTGAGCTGAGCATCTGTCTGTCTCTTCTCTCCTTTCCAAACCGCACACACACGCACACACACAAACACACACACACAGACAGGCTAAGATATAGACGTAACTACCCGCATAGGCCTTCCCTTCCTTGCCTCCCCGTCCACCTGGCCGTTTGATGATGCCTCACTCGCTCATGACAACGCATCGATTTTACTTCTAGCCGCTGTGTAAGCCGTCCGCCTGGAGGAATCCATTAGGGCCAAACAGTTCTCATCTTCCCATTGAGTGACAGCCATGACAGCCCCCCACCCCCAATTGCCTCATTGCAGACTGACAGCCCTGCACTCAAACGGGCCTTTTTCACAGCGGCTCTAATAGTTTAAAACGCTTACCATTACCAGGCACAGACACATGGGGGCCAGACAGTGGCCAGGCGGGGTGAACGGGGTGTTGGAAGTAAGGTGTTTTGGCAGGCCCGGCCTCTAGTCGCGGCCACAGCTCCTCCCCTCTCTTGCATGCTTGCATCCAATGTGTCTATTCCCTATCATTTTCCAGCGGCGGCTATCTGGAGAAGCTCTCACAGGGGGGAAATCCTTGATCTCAAGATCAACCTGCCCTGCATTTTCAGTGGAAAACCAACTGACATAAATACTACTATTTAGATCCTCCACCAACGAGAGGTAAACCACTGACAGCTGTAACAGTGAGACGTTTATTCACCGTTTTCGACCATGACCCTGAGGATCAGCTTACACCTTTCGCAAATTGTGCTTCCCAAGGCTACTACGGAAGATATGAATACGTTCTATGTGTGCAACAAGCCGACAGTTGTGCTCTTCGCGGAGTTTGAAGTGTAATTTGCGAATGCGTGTGTAATCACAGAGTGAGTGTGCATTATGTGTGAACGCCTTTATATCTGTGGGTGTGCGTTGGTGAGTGAGGTGACTGTTTTGCCACATTTAGAAGTTGCAGCCAGGCCTTTCGTGTGAAGTCTGACTGATTGGGTGCACAGCTGGGGGAGGTATTGCTAACACGCTTGTTTTCCTCACCCTTGTGCATAAATGCTTGATGTTTCAGCATCGGGATAGTCCAGTGGAGGTGTGTGTACTGTGTGGGTAGCGGTCTTATTTTTAAATTTAGAAGGAATCCCACACAGACAGGAAGTAACCAGAAACCCCCTTTGCAAACACAAATATGTGTACTTATTCACACGGGGCTGGGAAAAAGTTATCAAAATGACTTGTCAGACTGGAAGGTTTTGTGGGACCTGAGCTGCTCTAATATTCTCTATATTAAATACTTGAAGACAAAGTATAAAACCTGTCCCGAATGCTGTATATCGGTATATGATTCCAGGACTTTGAAAGTCACGCTCACTTCAGCGTGTTTTTCACCCGAGCTGGGCGCCGTCCGGCTCCACCGAAGGCTTTCTACGGCGCATGTTCTCCATCTCAACAGCCACTCAGGAAGAAAAAGCATGACCTCACATAAAAATGACCCCGGGAGGAAATTCAAGTGTCAGACACACACAGAAATATGCCTGAAAAGAGGGGAAAAAGGAGGGGGAACACTGAACAAGTACCCGGTGATTAATTAGCTAATAATTAAGTCACGGGGTAATATGCATTTTTCAATTAATTAAACCTTGCCTTGCACCATAAATCAAGCGAAACTGTCATTGTTTCACAAATTAAATATATACATTTCCGAGCAATAATACTGTTGATTGCGGCACTGCGGGGCTCATCAAGGAGGGGAGGCATGACATGTGTGTGGCAGGCATCGACTCAGTCCAATGCCCCAAAACCTTTGACAGGCCCACAAGTCAAAGGAATCCAACACGCCGCAGGCCTCCAGCAGTCAGACTCCACATCACACACCTCCTGCTTCCTGCATGGGACATCGCCAGTGTGTCTGAACAGCACTGGAGTCTGCAGGAATATTTATGCATCACATGCAGGGCAGTTACTTAGCATGTTCTTACTATAAAAGCTTTTTTTTTTTTTTTAATACAGATACAGTTTATCACCAAATGACAGACCATCATGCATCCAGTAGGCCTGTTCAAGCAAAGTGACACAATATCTCTGTTTGCTTTCATTGCTCACAAAGGAAATTCATTACCTCACATTTACAAATGCAGAAGCCAATAGATGCAATCATTATCCAAAATATATTGTTTGTCACCGATGGCAAATGATGGTATATTTTTCTTCCCAATGGTTCAGACGTTAATTTGCTGAAACATGATGTTGTAAAATGACAAAAACAAAGACACACACACACACACGCATGCACAAGCACATACACACACACATATATAAATTCCAAGTGTCGTGTGACACGCAGACGTATAATGAACAATATGAACCACTGCCATCATTATCCTACACAATGTATTTGTTATCACTGCTCCCATAATGAAGTGTCTGTTTGATGGTTAGTACAAAGTCCCATTGCTCAATTGCTTTTCATAAAATGGCATCAATATATCCATGTGGACGGAGACACACACACACACTCATACACACACACACACACACGGAAACTCATAGTTCAGATGCAATTAATCAGAAATAAAAATGCTTGCATGTGCACAGCCAAGTACAGCATTATGCTACATTTGTTTTAGCTCCAAAACTATGTTACCTTGCCCTTTTCCTTTGTATTTATTATGAAAAAAAACTTTCAATCTTTAATTTTGTGTCCATTAATTATTACTACCTGTGCAAAAGCAGAAAATAATAAAATATTTTTTTAGCATAGCTATCGCAGAGAGTTATTTTACCAACTGCAAAAAGAAAAAATAAATAAACAAATTAGGCTGCAATTTTATTTGTCTAGTGGTTACAATCCATTGTAGCCAATTAGTTAGCACCCAATCTGAAATTCAGTTACAAGTTGCAGCCTGATCTTTTCACTCTCTTTTTATATGTGTCTAAGTTTTTTTTTTTTTTTTTTTTTTTGAGGGAACTTGGTCTTGTCGTAACCATTACGCCCTTGGCTAGCATACTAATATGGCCTTGGGTTGGAATAAATTACTGCTCAGATTAGCAGGAAGGATGAAGAGGAGGTTTTATTTTTAGAAATTAGAATATTTGTTACATTATTAAAAGGGGGAACATCCTTTGATTCCTCTCGTCCCTTTTTTTTTTTTTTTTTTACCCCCCTTCTTCCTCACTGAGATAGTCCCCAAACTGCCTACCTGTGTAAAAACAGAAGTCTTCAGTGGACGTGAACATGGCTTAGGGACATGAAAGCAGCATGTCTCTTTCTCTCTCTCTCTCCTGTAGCCCGGCGTCGTGCTCGGCACGCCACACAAACTCTGAATTTACTGCCACAGCAAATTTCTCCCAACCCTGCAACACCCCCCCCTCACCCACCTTCTCCCATCCTGCCTTCTTCATTATTCAATCAAATCTTTTGTTGAGGGTGTTAATATATGTGTTATTAATAGCAGATCGACAACTATATGCAAATACAAACACACAAGCGAAGAAACACCAACCAGTACTGATTAAAATTCTTTGTAAAAACCACACAGAAGCGCCGCTTTAGGACCTTCGCGTTCCTTCCGATTTAAGTAAACCAAAGCGCACTCAATCCAATCAGACGCGTAGTTGTGATGTATTTTCACTGTCAGCTGTGGCGATAACAATAAACTGAGAAAAGTTATTCCCTTCATCCTGTCCCACAGGTCTATGCGGTTGACCTATCAAGAGAGAGAGAGAAGAAGAAGAAGGAAAAAAAACACTTCACCTCGCTAATGTTGTTTTCTCAAATGATTTTATGACAAGGGAGCAACAAGGCTGAAACAGGATTAGTCCACTGTGTCTGGATCCATTTAGCTAAAAATTGACCATGTACTGATTTTATTTTAATCACAACAGACCATTTTAATTATTGCAGTAATTAGTAAAATATATGTGCCTTCACCTAATATTGATCTATATTGTCTGTACAGTTAGTGATGCAGAGGTCTGAGTATTGACTAACACAACCTCCCACCACCACCACCCAACATTCAACCACACACACACACACACACACACACACACACACACACCATCCCTTTGACTACCTCCCCACAGCCCTCCGCTAACCCCTCCAGGGCTTTGATATCTCTCTCCCTCTAACACACTGCCTCTCTCTTCTGCCTCCTGGTGCTCGGAGGGGGTGGTAGGGGGGTCACGGAGTGTGTGTGTGTGTGTGTGTGCGCGCGCGTGTGTGTGTGTGAGTGCATTGGGTGGGCTGTTTAGGCTGATGGGCCCCGAAGAGGACAGCTGACCAGCAGAGCAGAAGAAACCGTGCAGAACTGAATAACTCCTCCATCCCTCCGTCACGTCAGGAGGAATCCAGCGCCGCGCGAGACACCCGGCCTAAGTGTTGTGACGCCTAATTACCACCAGCAGCAGCAGCAGCAGCAGCACCCGGCAGCACCCACGGCAGAGCGGCTCTTTCGGACGGACGGCCCTTTGTAGTTTCGCATGCAGAAGGGAAGGGGGAGATCTGAGAAGAGAGACGCCCATACGATGCCGGGGGAGGTGTATATATATACATGTGTGTTTTGGGAGGTGGGTTTTAAAAGAATGTGAGGTCTGTTTGAAGTTTGGAAGTTTTTTTGCAGTTTTTTTTTTTTTTTTCTCCTCTCTCTTCTCATAGGAGTCACTTTTCTGACTCATCAAAACGCCTCTTCCTTTCCTTCTTTCCTTCCTTTGTTTTTAACAGTATTTTTCTTCTCTTCCCTCCACTGAAAGTGACACTTTGTCCTACTTTCCCCAGACGAGGCACCTTTAACAGCACCTCCGAAGCCTCGGTGGGGCTCTCTTCGCTGCGAACGCTGGCTCATGTGCTGCTGTGTGGGTGGCGTACAGTGTGTGTATCACTTGATTTGCAGATCTTTTATTTTAGTTTCTTTTTTTCCTTTTTCTTGAATTGGCACAGTCAGCCAAGGGTGAGGGGAAGCAGTAATTCCCACAGTCCCATAAAACCTTCAAAATAATGTTGTGTGGTACAAAATCCATGTATTTATCCAAATTCCTGAAAACATGGTTGCTTTGATTTAAGCCTACACGCGCTGCAGTATGACATCCATACACTACGTGGTCTGTGCGTGGTAAAGTGTAAATGGTCAGTGTGCATCATGGCCAAATGACGTGTTTTCTTGCTTAGAGGAACACTCCAGCAGAACCAGTCCTATGCCATTAGCTGTACAGCAAATACGATTTCACGGCATCCATTGAGTCCTTCACCAAGAATTTGTGTTGAGGCGTTCATGTAGGCTCGAACACGAGGAGCAGCAGGGCCATCACACTTTGGTCCATCTCATTTAGAGCTGGCATGCTTAACACACACACACACACACACACACACACACACACACACACACACACTCGTCCTGTGGGGAGGGGGTGCGGGAGCAGAGCGGGTGTTCCCTGGCACACTAATCGGCATGACAGAAATAAAATAAAGAGAGTTGGACTCCGTCAAAACATGTATGGCCCCTTAAACAGAAAGCTAATAAAAGAGCTAAAGCTGCTTGTCCTTTCAGCTGAGCCTGCCTGATCACACACCAACAGTCACATTATCTTAATTCAGGGGATTCTTTTAAGTGTCTCCTTAAACAACGGAGAGAAGGCTGCTCAGGAAAAGACAAATGAGTTTACCAGTTTTAGCAGGGGTAAGTGCCTAAATCCAGTGCCATCGATCCCTATCTGGGTTATTATGAGGCTGTGAGCTGCCACTGGAGCTCCGCTAGTCGAAAAGGCTTAAAATATTACGGGCTAAAGAGGGAGGAGAGATGCGTTTTGAAGCCAACCACCTCGTCCTCTGCGCTGGTCAATACCTGCAGGCGCCACGGGAAGGGCATTCACACATGCAAACGCTCACGAGTGACGGTGCCGGCCACCCCCACATTGCTCACACAGACACATGCATATTGGTAAAGGGATGCCTTCAGAACCAACAGATTGCCCCTCTGACTCCACAGGGAAAATTGATTTTTCTCTCTCTCCCTCTCTTCTCTCTTGCTCTCTCGTCGTCTTTTTTTTTTTCTTTCTTTCTTTTTTTTTTTAATTCGGGGATGTGCTGGGCAGGTTTTTAACCTAACACTCTAACCTGAGTGTTAATGCACAAAGAGACATCATGTCCATTGATCCAGCGGTGCCGCCAGAGCGTCTTTAAATGTCTTAGGGGGGAAAACACACAGGAGGACGAGGGTTATGTTAAACTAGTGGGATCACAGCCTTCATGTGGAAAATGATCTACAGCACATTTAAACACTGTTTGCTATCGTTGTCATTATTATCACTTGATGGGGAAAAATACCGTCTTTTTTTATTGCATTTTTTCTACTTTGTACAATAAACTTCAGAAACATCGCTTCTGTTTGACGTAGTGTTTTATATTACACAAAAACTCATTTGGATTCAGTAAAAAAGTTTGGAAAAATACCTGCAACAGTGGGTAGGAGTAGGACAAAGAAACTACTCCAACCCTCCAGTGTAGCACATCCTGTCTGCTAATTATTGTTAAAAAAATAAAATAATAAGGATTAATAATACATTAAAGACAACCAGAAGAAAAAAAAAATCCCAGCCATAAAACATATGTATTTTTAATATGAATATCACTGAATCAATACCCTCAATTAGCAACAGCAAGCAAATTGCCAAGCGAGGCGTAATTACTCGAAGGTCAGTAGGTATTATTCACAGTCACTTTAGTTTACCACATTAGAACGAGACAGTACGTCGGGCTAAAATTATAAATTCCATTCCCATATCTGTCCTTTTCTGATTTAGATGGATGAAGAATAATTAACTCCTAATTATTCAGATCACTTAAGGCACTTTCTGGATCCACAAAAGAGATGCAGTCGTGTCTGTCAGCCCACTTCAGCTGCTATCATTTAGAGCGATCCAACAACTTGACCAATGACAACGAGAAAAAAATAAAAAATCCGGCTGCCTGTCTGTGTCCTCCCCCCCCCCCACCACCACCACAACCACCACCACCACCACCACCTCCCCACCAACCCCCTCCAGCTCCACCCGTTTCTACCTCAGAGGGTCTTAAGGAAGCACACTTCCTTTAAATTCACCCATATGCAAATTTTAAGATGTGATTTGCATTTTAAAGTATTTAACTCCCCATATTTATTGGGCTCTGAGGCCTTGCTGATCATTGATTTATGTGCTTCCGGCAATCATATTTCCATATTTTGTGTGGTTTTTAACGACAGTAATAATTCAAATATGCAAAAAGTTGTTCTTTGAACGATATCTTTAATTATATCCTCAAAGCATCATTCCTTTTCGCTCCTTTTTTTTCCAGAGCTAAGATTGTCTTTGAATAAAAAAGGCTGAGGAATCATAAATTAGACTGTGCGATGAGACATTGACGGGCAAAACTCCAGTCGGTTACCTTATGCACTGGGAGACGTCTTAGCATGTTTTGCCTTTCTCCGAAGCCACAAACAGACTCGAGGTGCTCTGCTGTACAGGGACCCGTGTGACCTTGTCCCCAAAGCCCTTTATTAATGCTGACATTCTTTCACCACAAATCCAGTCTCAGATTGTGAAATTCGTCTCTTATACTCAACCAAAAACAAAAAAAAAAAAAAACACAACACACACGCTTTAAAAAAAAAACACACACAAGACCTTCCCCCTCTGTTTTGCCGCTAACACAGAAAGTTTCTCTGTCACCTCTGCTTATTAGAGTTGTCAGAGTCGCCGCGTGCTCTTATGAAAGCCATCACCCTCCGCATGATTAAAAGTGGCGGGTTCCCACCACCGTTTGGCCTATCAGCATCACCGAGCAGCCGTCAAACGTGTCTGCAGTCCTCCTTGCCCATATTCCCTTTGTCACCTCGGCACGGTGTGAAAACTTTTTAGAATAATTGCTCACCCATACACGAGCACGGGTGACTAATATATTAGATTAGCGGTGTTTGGTTGCAAAGGGGGAAAGGGGGTTTTCATTATCTTGTTCACTTGGTAGGCTGCATACTGCGAGAGTCAATATGAAAATAGAGAGGAGATTAATTTAGCAAGTGAGCTTGCACATTAGACCCCTGACCGTAATGAGCTGCAACAATAGCCTACTTCATTGGAAATTACAGTATTATCATACTGCACATCAAGAATTCTGCAAAATCAATATCTGCAGAATCTAAGAAGAGTTTAAGTTCATATCATTACAAAAACAAGCAGCTCTTGAGTGTATGTTTATGTATTAAACACACGAGAAACATAATGATATATTTTGACTTTGCATATTTTGTGACCACATATCACCTCGTCGTTTCCGAATCTAAACCTGTTTACGAGTCTGCACATTTCCTTGTTCTCGCTCTTTCTCACACACATACACACACACATACACACACACACACACACACACACACACACACACACACACACACACATACACAGAAGGGAAAAAATAACATTTTTGGAAAAAGAACATCAAATTCAGAATACAGTGTCCTTTTCGATTGGACAATCAGTTACAATAGTTGGAATTAACAAAGCAAAACTAAATAATTATTTCCCAAATTATGTAAAAAATAAAAACAAAAAAACTAAGTGGTAAATTAATTTTGAAAATATTATTTGTACATACAGCACCATCGTAATTATTAGTCACAGTAATTGCTATTATTACTGCAATAATTTTTCAATTTTCTTCGTAATTTGTATCATCAAATATATTTAGCGTGGGTGATGGTTTTTTACGGCGTCATAGTTTTATACGCCGGGATGTAGAGAGGCTGAGTTCAGTACAAGCCAAACACATTAACACGGAGGCCCTTGGAGGATGCATTTCACCCCAATGTTTAACTATCACTGCTGAGTCTTGCACTGAGTGCACGCAACATATGTTACAACCCCCCCCCCCACCACCACCACCACCCCACCCCCTGAGACTGCCTGGCACACCACCCTCCACTCCGCAATTAAGCTCGAAGCCTCACTTCAGATTTCTGCACAGTGGCTCTAAAACTGATCACTGCAGATCACTGTTATTAAATTTAATTGATTTAATGCGATGCCTGTGTTTGTGACGTACACGCAGACATATGCAAACACACGCATGCAGACTTTACTTATAAGTAGCATCCAGAGCGCCGAGTGCATTTCTGCTTTTATCTGGTATCTGACTTGGTCTACGAGAGACTACAGAGGGTGAATATTTAAAAAAAAAAAAAAAAACTAAATTGATTATGTGACATTTGAATACGTATGTAACATAAATATGGAACTGCGCATTTACACACTCTTGCACCGATGCACACACCAGATCGCAGACACACACTTCGAAGCAGCGCCAAAACGCAAGTTGAAAGTGGTCAATGAGGAGGCTGAGCTGATTAATTTACACAGAAATTTTTTAAAAACTAATAATAAAATCACTGCAATACAACAGTTTAAAGTAAAGTCGCGCAAGTAAAAGAAAGGTTTGTGTGTTTAGTTTAGTTCTTCTTTATTTTTTGTTAAACTCAGTATGAAGCAAATCAATTAGACTCTGCTGAAAATCCCTCATCTGGTGTAGCAGAGCTGTGAAACAGAGTGTAAAACTATTCTCTCTCCCTCTCCAGAAAGGTTATCGCGTTGTATCTTATTGCCTTTACCTGCTCCTATTCACTGTGAACATGCACTGATTTGAATAAGCGCCGCTCCAGAGGCTCTCTTATCAGATCCCAGACGGGTGTGCCAACACAGCAGTATCAGGTACACACCATCTCTCTCTCTCTTCTCTCTCTCTCTCTCTCTCTCTGCCGTCCAAAAAGAAAAAAGAAAAGAAAAGAAAAAAGCTTAGAAGAAAAGAAAGAAAGAAAGAAAGAAAGAAAGAAGAAGAAGAAGAAGAAGAAGAGAGTAGTGGTGCATCTGGGATCTGTTTTCTGATAACACGATCTGGCTATAATCACATCCAGGCAGGATATGCAAAAGTGACCAAAAGAGGAAAGCAGTTAATCCTTCTCTGGAAATGATTCCCTTTTCTCGTTTTCATTTAATGTGCTTTTTTCCCCCCTTCTTTTCATATCCAGAATATATTTCCTACAACTGCTGACCTACACACTCATCAATTTATTTCATGTATAAAATACAGGATATAATGTACTGAATTTTTAAGTGGGATATTATTAAAAAAATCATTAAGTGGTGTGATAAAAACAAATTGTAGATCCGCTAATGTGCAACAATTACCCACCGAAGGCATGATATTTTAAAGATTTCATTTCATTAATAGCTTGCATCGGGACTTTCTTTCTCACTACACACAGCCAAAGGAATACAATTCCCTAAAGATGAACTGGTTTCCAGTTTTGTGTTGTTGTTTGCTTTTGCTCTATGCGGGAAAAAAAGAAGAAAAAAAAAAAAAACACCAGCTCGGGAAGGCATCAGTCAGTGAGGTTAGCGAGCATGGTAGCAACATGACCTCAGAAAATGTATCCTCCTCGGGTAGGTTAAACACACACAAACACACTCGCTGGCAAACAAACACGCACTGAGGCCATGCTCATTTCCCCCAGTCCTCTTAACAGGCTAACCTGCTCTCTTCATTAGGGTGCTGTGGGGACTTATCACTGTGTAGTCTTTGTCCTTGCTGTAATTGCCCTCTCGGCATGTCAGCCCCCACCCACCCACCACCATCACCACCACCACCACCACCACCACCACCACCACCATCATCATCACAGCAGCCCTACACCCAGCCAGCACGCCCAGCATCAGCCCCCTCGTGACAAGCTCGGTGAGATGGCGGTGCGGGGAGCCTCTCCTGAGACCTGCTGATCGGCCCCTGAGGTCCGCCAGTATAGAGAGGCTTGTCCTAGTTAAAGCAGCACCGGCAGGGACACCCCCCTGAACGCTACGTCTGCCCTGCCACAAGCCCAACCTCCAACTTGGCTCATTTACCGCTGTGCTAACATCCAGTGGTAGTCTACCGTATCACCAAAGATACGTGGGGGAAAAATATTTTTGTTAACAGATTTTCTACTTTTTCAAAGTACGACTTTGGCGAGCCGTGGACGCTCGAGTACATTTAAATGAGCCTTCTTCCTTTGTAGGCATTTAATTAATTGTAGAAGTTGCTTGTAATTCTAAATAAGCCCACTCTGTCTATAAGAAACTTTCACTTCATTATCTGACGTCCACCAGTTCTGCCATCGCCGCTAGCCGACACAATTACAAGTATTCTCTAAGGTGTGTTTTATTTTTTTTCAAAAATTAAAATGATCATTTGGGATAAACACTAGAAGAATCGCAGACTTGAACTTGTCTTTCAACAAGAGAAACTCAACTGTGTTTCATTCATGCAAGACATCCACATGTACCACACACTAGGCAGCCACATATTGCAAATGAGCTCTGGAAACTGTGGGTTTCTAGCAAGTTGAATGGCGCCATCTAATGTCGAATAAAAAGACGGCAAGTCACACAGCTGCCCGTTCCTTTGAGCTCCAAACCGGACACGGAGAAACGAATTAGTTTCTTGGCTCTACTTGACGCTCGTGTAGCCTTTAAAAATAATCAGATTTTGCTTTGGGGGGGGAGGGGGGGTTGGAAAAGCAGCATGCAGGCTTTGAAATGACCATAAAAGTGAGCAGAGTGAACCCCCTTAATTTGGAATTTAACTGTAATAGACAAGGAGCTATCAGTGTTGCCGTATAATCCTGACCTCTGTTTGTTTTGCTGAATAAACAGAATAAATGAATAAATGCTTCCTCTTCGTACGGTGCGTTCCTCCTCATCACGCTCAACTTTTTTTTCCTGTGGGGTAATCGATGTGTCAGCGTTTTCACGGCCGGCTGCAGGGGTTCAGACCTGCGCCTCGGGCCTGGAGGGGCTCGGCGGCGCAGAGGTTAACGTGGCGTTGCGTTGGAGAGAGCGGCGGTAGCGTAGGAGACAATGGGGTCTCCTACTTTTCGGGCCACGTGTCTTCTCTATTCTTTTCTACAGGACTGACACTTGTGGATTCGGGACTGGAAGGCAGGCAACTCCCCGTCGCATCTACCCCCCCCACCTTACACAAAAGAATTACCCCCATCTGCCCCTGTCAGAAGGTTCAGCTTAATTTGGTGGCAACTGTGCTGATGAGAAGATCTTACTGGCAGCCTCAAAGTATGAACCCAACCTCTCCCGCCACTAAACACAACATCAGCCACCGGGGCCACGAAAGATGCGGGCAAACAAACATTAAGACATAAAGGAGATGTGATGTGCAGTATAACGTTTTAATAACTTTGTCGCACCACATCTGAAATGCAAACACATTAAAGTGGACGCAGTGCCCCTCTCATTAAACACACAGCAGTGTAAACATTATCCACCGCCACCCCCGCCACCCTTCCACACTTGCATAAACACACACAAAGACCTCATTGCCTTTCTGCATCCCTGCATCCATCCAACGGATGCCACCAACAAGCCTTGGGAGTTTTTCTACGGGGGTGTTTTATGCGTCCCACAGGGTTCGGAGACAGTGAGATGTGGCTATAGCACACAGAGGATCCCAGTCAAGGACACGGGCAGCATCACTCATTCCGCCATTATTTGCTCATATTTAAAGCTGGGAGGCGTGTTGGTGGGGGGGTGGGGGGGTTACCTGAGGGAATGTAGCTACACATGCAGAGGAGGATGGGTGATTTCGGAGTCCGACGGGTGTGCTGAGCTGACTGAGAGCTAAAGGAGACGCAACACAGGCGGGGAGGGAGGGAGGGAGAAGGAGAGAGGGAGTGACGGAGGGCTTTATATGTCAGCCCGGTGATACCAGCATTTTTATGGCCGAATATTTTTCCTCTTGTCAGAGCTGGATAAGGAATCACCATAAGGTTGGGGAGCATGAATATTGCCCTTGAGGGCCCACTGTGGCTGCTCCTGTTTATGGTTGACTAGCAATCAGCCACCGATTCAGGACCCACAACCCCTCATCCATCCACGTCAGCAATTAATCAATTAAACGGGCGGTGGGGAGGAGAGGGATCGGCTAGGTGTGTTAATACAATAGCCTGTTAAGGTTGATGTAATTTCATCACTAATGTCACCCATTCATCATGGCTTATTATCTGTTTCGCATAGACAATGGTCAATATCACTTCATAAATCTGAGAATCATGGGAATCTTGTGAAATTAAGCCCGAAGGATGCTACCGAATAATGGGCTGCGGAGCGCGAGGGGCCAAATTTAACATGCAGGCCTGCTGAAACAACTGTTAAACCTAATGTGACAGATTACACAACAGGAGCACAGACATTTGATGTAATCCATCAATAGATCTGCAACGGAAAATGGAAACCTAATTATATAGACCGTGGCAAACAAACACCATCTGAGAACAGTTTGGTCCTTAGATACTGTTTGTTTGATATACAAATCACATAACTGTCCTCGCTGTGGCACTGCTGAGAGTGGAGCCTATGAAACTCAGCCCATACATTCTATCTGATTAATTTTAATGGGTTAAAAATAACAATAAAATGAAGCCCCACTATGAATCCTTTGCTGACCCATTCGGGGACCACAAACATGATGTTCGAGGTACCACGCCTGTTTAAATCATGATGTAGTATCAACAGGCGATTTATCATAACAGAAGAAGGCACGTTGGTGTGTGTTTGTGTGAGACGCGTGTGTAACTAGATGGTAGCGTGTAGGCGGAGGCCCTGTCCGCTTGTGTGCCTGGTATGAGCGTGTGTGGGCCAGACCACATGTGATACACAAAGTGAGAGCGGTATTTGGCGTACCAATTGATATGAAGGCTTGTATCTCTAACAGTGTTTTTTTTTGTTTTTTTGGACTCGAGCCACTGACAGCTGACAGTATGTGGTGGTATTTCATAACTTTAAATGTCACTGTTTTCAGAGCCAAAACATTTGAAAACTTCGAAAGACTGAGTGCTTCTCCGAGAACTCCATCCAAGTAGAAGCAGGCCGTAACATCAGGACAATGGATGCTGGAAAAAAGGAACATATTATAGCCTTACAGTTGTATCCAGGCCTTTTACGGTGTTTTGTAACTCTTATAACGTGCTGTTTCCATCCAAACCACTTTGCTATTGATGTTTTGTTTTTTTTTCTTGAAGAGTTTTGGCTCCATTAAAAACTGCTGATTGAGTTCTAGTAAAGCTCATTGTAATACTAGGCCATACAAATGAACCTGACTTGACCTAACAACTAATCATAATTATAATCTATGGATAATTGTTTGGAATCTGATCAAGCTGTTTCATTAGACTTAAGGGCTTATCTCAGACAGGCAGCACAGCGTTGATTAATTCGACAATAAATACAGTATGTAATCAAAGAAACGACATCACATACATCATAGCAGTAGGACAGCACAAACTGGCTAACGTCCAAATCTCAACAGAAGGCCAATACCTGCCCTGTATATCGGTCTGAAGACTAACAGCTTCAGTCAGACACAAAGAGGCTCCCTTCCACCCAAGCCAACATTTCCCCAGCACTCCCAGCAGGTACATCAGCTCAATTATGATGATGGCAATGACTGATTGCATTTTACCTCTCCCCTGTTCCCCCAATAAGTCTGGCCATCACAAGGAGAGGAAGAAAGGGAGAGAGACAGAGACCGAGACAGCAGCGCCATCTCCGGTGAGCTACAAACATCCCAGATGCCAGTCTCCGGGACGGTATCAAACATCTCGGTGGCAGACTCACCATGAAAATAATCTATACCTACAGGAAGTCAATTAAAAAGTGCCAGGGGAGATTAAGAGCAGCGTGACAGCTTTTCGTCAGGCCACGGGTTTGTCTGGGAGAACCAGCGTGTTGCGCGTCTGCCGTGTGAGTGAGTGGAAGGTAAAGTGTGTGTGTTGGTAGTAAAGACATGTTGGAAAGGAGGCGGCGGTGGCGGCGGTGGCGGCGGTGGCGGCGGCGGCGGCGGCAGAGGGAGGAGACCATCGCCGAACACCCTTAAAAGCCCCCTCATGAATATTAAAAAGGCCCTTGGCAGCCGGCAGCTCTGCCACAAGTTTGCAAACCAGCGTAATGTGTCTGTTTGCGCTGAGAAAGGGCTCAGTCCGGATATCAATTAAATCAAGCGTTGTCAGTCTGATGGCCCTCTCAATGGAGGGACAGCCCATTCCCCTCTACACATCAGCTCAGCTTTGTGTCAACCATCCATCTCTCATCCTCCCCTCCGCTTCCTCCTCTCTCCCGGTTGCCATCTTTATCAGCCTTGACGCACTCTCTCTCCTCTCTCATCTCCTTCTCTCCTTTGCTCTCTCTCTCTCTCTCTGTCTCTCAAGCAGCCGGTAACTGAATGCACAAATTACTCTCCCCTCCACCTTTAACTCCCACTAAATCTTTCCCCTTTTCCACTTTGCTGAGCCGGGATATTTTATTCCTCCATCAAATATGCATCCCATTAATTAAGTTAAATTACTCCTGACTGCCAAATATCCCCTGCCCCGATGGGTGTCAACACAGAAATGCATGACTGTGAACCTGCAATGACACGGCCCCAACACTTAAACATGAGTTACAGCCTTTTCCAGCTCCATCCATGGGCAGATTACCAGACACTTTGGGCTGCAGAAATTAAGCGCCGTTCGCTCCTTCCCCTCCACCCAGCTTTTTAATAAGTGCACAATGGATGACACTCGCACTTCTGACAATGAGAGGACTGATATTTTAATTACACCCCTTTTTTCATCTGCCTTCCTCTTCATCTTTTAATTGCTGTTGTTAATCACTCATTAACTTCCCTCTCTTTATTTTTTTTCTCCCCCCTCCTACAATATACCTATGACATGATTAGCTCTATAGAATGGATTGTTCAGCAACATTTTTAAAATAACTCAACTACTTTATAGGATAAAGTTTCCACTTCTTTTGTCCTGGTTTAGGGTGGAGGGCGTAAACTCATTTTACTCGTGTTTCTCTGCCGAATCGAGTCCCATTTGTTAGCCGATGGTAATCTTCTGAAGTTAAATTAAAAGTGTGCAAAATGCTATCGTTTAAAAATCGCTACTTCTCTTCATTTTTTTTGCCCTGAATGTCCTGCAAGTTGAGATTCAACAAAAACATAAAGTGATAAAAAAAAAAAAAAAAGCAGAGAAAGGCTGAGGCCACAAGAAGTTTAATGTTTAAGGAAAGAAGCTACTAAGATCATGCATAATGCAGACAATAGCCTCTTAACTTAGACAGTCCTCAAGTGTAGTATAACTTACTATCATAAGCCTATGTGCTGTGCTGGCTCCCTAGCTTAACTACTGATCTTGCCGTTTACTGTCTGGACCCAGTGTTTGTTTTGGTTTGTCTTTGATTAAAGGGAAATGGTTTGATTATGAAGCCCCGAGGCCCCTGTTGTGGGCCCGCTAAAGAATATGAGATTGTTATTAAAACCTAATAGGAGTGATATGCTGACAGAGATTTCTCTCTTTGTCTCTGGCGCTCAGAGATGCTGAGTGGGTTCCCATTCACACTCTTCAAAAGCATCCTTTTAACCAACACGAGACTGACCGAGCAAACAGACTTTGTCTCCCTCAAGTACTTGCGCTGTGTAATTTGAAACACAAATTTAATAGCATTCATTGCCTTTTTTGCTGAGTATTGGGCCTTCCAACGCAAACTCAACTAATGAAGCCATATGTTTGCTGTTGTCATCTCTTCGGCTGAGAGATACCTGTGAGGACACATCACTTATGAGCAAATGGAGTCTGACAATTCGGCTCCAAAACAAGTATAAAAAGTGTAAAAGTGTACGCTGGTGGATTTATATTGATACATTGATGCTGTCTAGATTTCTCTCCCCCCTCTCTTTTTTCCTCTCTTCCCTTTTTTTTCGGTGTGTGCATGTGTGCCTGCGCATGAGTGTGTTTCTATTGCAAAAAACATTAATTTTACAAACATCAGCCCAAGGCTACTAAACACATCCAATCCATTATGCTGCGCTTTATCGTGTTATGGGGGGTAACGGGCTGTAAAGCTGTCTCGGTCATAAAGAGCGATCGCAGAGTGCCGAGTCAAACCAGAACGCAGAGCTCTCCAAGCCATACGCAGCCCTCGTTATCATCAGAACAGCTCCGTCACATACTTAACCTTTCCAGACCAGCCTTTCTGCATTATTTTCCAAATGACCTTTAGCGTTACTTATTTCATTTCCGATAATGGCGCACTAAATTTAGTTAAATGCATCAGAGCAAAATGTGTTTACTTTGGTGAAGGGGTCCACCCTGACTGACAAGGACCATGTTCCCAAGCTGAGACTTTAAAGTGTCCGAAGTTGTAAACATTAATACATCTTCCTGATGGGAATAAGTACAAGGCGCTGTGTCTGACGAACAGAAATTATAGCAGCTGGACTGAGTCAGTAGACCATATCTATTTAGGGAATACATAAAGCAGATATATGAATATGTGGCTGTCATCTTATCCACAGAGAAGTTCATGGACCCACTGGAGGGCACGACCCCCGGGTCAAGGTCAGCTCACTAACTTTTAGGTACGGCCCAAATATTTCTTTAAGGTACATTCAAATAGGAAAGAAAAAAAAAAAAAAGATTAGAACTTTGCCTCAAGGTGGTCATGCTTAATTTTTCTAATTTCCTTACTTACCATGCATCCAATTGCATATTTACAAGAATCTGAAGGTTGATAACACTACCAATGAAATATGCAAACACAAAAGGCTTATTGTTGTGCGTTAATGAATTCAGAATTCCTGCTTACAGTTCCTGCGAACACGCAGTACATGCTCTTGGCCGCACACAGCTAAATCATTTAGGGGCATAATGAGTTTTCAAAAGGTCCAACTCTAACATAAATACATTGCTATCCTAGAGCTGTTGTACCACACGACACAATCCCTCAGCAGCCTGCAAGGAGCAGTGTGTTTCACGGCCTGGCTGTACGAGCGGAGGGGGCTGGGGTGCAGGGATCTTAGCGAAATCGCTAATGTACGTGATGATTAAGTGTAACTCAAATACCGAGTGTGTTGTTCATAGGCCTGACAGGCAGTAATTTGGTGTATTATATTCTGTGGTTTTAATTGCACGCCACCAACGTGTCCCTCTGACACGTTATGAAGCGATGATGTACAATTATTTCGGGGCGGCGGGAGATCAGCGGAGTGACATTATAATCATCCTCATAGGGATCCCTCTCTTCATCTGCAACAACCATTAATGTTTAAATGGGAGGAAGGAAGAAGAAAAAAAAAAAAAAAAAACATAAAAATAGTTCTCAGGGAGTTCTAACCAGAATCTGTTGGAGGATTATAGAGAATCACGTCAGGGGAGAAGGAGAGGGGTGTGGATAGACAATAGAGGGGCTGAGTTAAGTGACGGCTTTCTCTGGATAAGCAGCAAGCTAAGATGCTCCTCCACTGTCACTGCCAGGCCTCACACTACTCATACAGGCCCGGGCATTAAGGCACATTACAGCGGATGAGCCACGCAGGGCGGAACTGATGGGCTATTCTGGGAACAGACCAGACAATCTCGCAAGACAGGGGGGACATAAAAAGCCTGACATGAGCCAGCCCCATCCTGTTAACAGTCAAATCACACACACAACACCCAACATGAAATCATGACTATATATACTCTCTCCAACACTAAGTCAAGAGGGAGGGAGGGGAAAAAAAAAAAAAAAAAAACACAACACAGCCTCCTCCGCGCCGAAGACTAACTTTAGAGCGCCCAAAACTTTTTGTGTTTTGCAAGAAGGAACCGTTTTTTAAATTTTTTTTGTTTTTTTTGTTTGAATTCCTGAAGTGACACTAGGAAACGGGCAGCTTATGACCCATAATCATAAAACGGCAGTCCACAAGAGGACAATCCATGTCCATGATAGTGTTAATACTTCTAAGGCCTGGGCTGAGATATTAAACCAATGCCTCAAAGCATTTAGACTGTTAATGCATAATTTAACACCTACAACAGCACTGGATGTCCATTGCATCTTTGGGGAGGACAAGAGAGCGGGAGGGTGGAAATGCTGAATCCACGGCCTTTCTGCTCGGTGATGGAGGAGAGGAGGAGGAGGCTCATTAAGTGGCCAAGCCCCAATGTGGACAAAACACGCCAGGAGGAAACACAAGAATCTGCCGTCTCACATGCTGGAGGATTTTTTTTTACCAATTAAATATGAGAAATCTTATCTCGCATGCTAACAGCCAATTTGTGTTTTTCTGCTGTTTTTACATCCTAAGAGTTCTTTATAGGCAAATTAGGACAGGGGGAGTCTTTTTGAAAATAAAGACAAAGACGGGAAGGTGGACAGGTAGGACCGCGGACAAACAGAAGAAATAAACGGCAAAGTGAGGCAGAAAGCCTGCGAAGAGGGAGCGGTGATGAGCGAGGAGCTGACCAGCGCGCTCAGGTTTGATTGGCAGCATGGTCAAGGGTTCAAATCTGTCCTGGCCTTGCATTTGCATTTGTTAATTAAATGCCACAACAATATGATCTTTAACTATCAACAACTTCCCCCTGCTCCTGAAACGAGAGCAGCGGCGGCGAGCTGAAGCTAAAGTGAGGTGGACAGCAGAGGTGCAGCACATCCATTCGTTCAGACTCGGAGCCGAGGTAATCTCCTAGTGAAAGTTTAACAAGGAAAACACGGCAATCGATGGCGGAGAGGAGAGGGGTTTTTTTTGTTGTTGTTGTAAAGAAGGGAAAGAAAAAGGACACAAACAATGTGCTGAGCCTAAACAAAATGGCAATAAACTTAACCTAGAAACTATGTGCCACATGGAGGCCCAAGAGTCCATAAGCATGAAATAAATTAATGAAACTAAAATTTTATAGAGAGAGAGAAAAAAAAGGGAGCCCAAACACACTCTTGTGTTAATTGACATGATAAATTGTGATTACACATAAAAACCTCCCAAAAAACTTTTTTTTGGTTAAGCAAAATGTTACCATCATTAGTATCCGCTGGAGAACGTAGAGCTTAATCGCGCTATAATCTTACTTTTCTAGGTCACCCCAAAACAAAAAGGGTAATCACATTACACATTATACCTGAAACATGCCATCCATTAGTAACGTGCTTTAGATTCAGATTAAGGACGGATCGTCAAACGCAAAAAAAAGTTTTGGGAAGGGGAGCGGGTTATGTGTATGTATGACTCTGGCCTTAATGAGGGTGTTTCTGGGGGTTTCTTTGTGTTTGCTGCTCTTTAGTCAGGAGGAGGGATGGCCTGGTGATCAGTCAGTACTGAAAGCACACACAGGGCCGATTTGTCACCAGTGGCTGGCACTGGCAGCACACGGCTCCTCCATCCGCATGATTTGTGAAACCAGGGGCCGTATTTAGTGGTCCCATTTAAAGGCATATTGGAGAACTGTTCCGTATGTATATGTGTGTGTGTGTGTGTGTATGTGTGTGTGTGTGTTGTGTGTGTGTGTGTGTGTGCGCGTACGTAAAGCTCGACACTTGGTCAAAGCCCAACACATTTGCAGCACTTGGGAGAAGAGAGTTTTCAGCTGGAGGGCTTGTGAAACATGAGCCTTTCCTCTCATTAAAGGAGAAGCTGTGTTTAAACCAAAGCTTGTTTGCTCCTGCTGTAATATGTTTGCGAACATCAGCAGGAGCAAATAAACACATTCGCCGTGCTCGGCTTTAGAAGAGCGAAAATCGGCCCGCGACTGAACTAAATGGAACAGTTTACACAGAATCACACAGAGGGAGAAACTAATAACTCTACATATGTCTTCATCTTAGCGAATGTGCAGACGTAGAAGCTCAATGGCACAAAGCTGGAAATCCCACAATTTACTGTATTCCCCGACTGCATGTTAAACAGCTTAACACGTCCATTTGAACATGGCAAGGCAGTGAGGAGGTCTACCACGGGACTGAAAGGAGCTGAACATAACATATGGCGTACATGTAGGGGGTACAAGGTAGTGCGATAATAACTGTACTCTGGCGCTACCGGGTATTTATAGACTGGTGGTTACCTACATAAACTTACAATTAGGATTATTTGTACAGCTGAAAAGATGAAGACTGTAAAAGAAACTCTACTCCTGTTACCTTCACTTCTTGACGAAAGCGGACTATATACAGTAGTAGTTTTTTTTTTTTTTTTAAAGAAAGGCCTGGGAGCAATTAAAGGTTAGAGCAGGTTTATTTGCACATTAAGTTGAGGCAGTTGCTGATATTTTGGGGGTTATTTTTTTCTTTTTTTATATATAATAAATGTCTATAAATCAACTGTTTTATTGCCTGAATGAATATTAGCATATATATCTAGGAGAGTAATATCCTAAAAGGTATATTTATGAAATTCAGTGGAAAAGGAGCTCATTTAGGATGTGTGTGTTTTTTTTGTTTTTTTTTAAATAACAGATTGAAATTTGAGAATTTTAAAATGGGATCTGCAAACCAATCCCACTTCTCTTATGAAGTCAAGGCAAGAATACACTGGCTGGAGTTATGAACTAGCTTAAGACAAACACACTTTAAAGTAGGCTGCACAACAGACAATTAGTTGATCACACTGGAGGAAGGAAGTCTACCAAACGTTGGCTATCATCAGTGTTTGCATCTCAATTTCTACTCTCACCTTAAAAAACTATGAAAAGCTGTTCTGGAAACTATCAAATATTCCTCCTAAACTATGCCTAAATATGATGCACTTGCATTTAAAATGTTTGTTTAATGGTCTGAAACTTACCTCATAAGGCTGAATGAATTCCCAGGTGTATATCTAATAAATGTGTTATTTGGACAGCTAGATAATCACCACACCTTGATCTTCAGTGAAAAAAGAAACTTCCGACCCTTTGTGTCAGAAACAGATCAGTAGGGCCAAGTAGTCTGGTCAAGGAGGAGACCTGAGCAGGGTTTTTTTCTTGCTTAGAAGAATTCTTGGTGTCTCTTCAAGTGACTTTAGCCAGAGCCAAAGTTGGATTTTTTTAAATTACTTTTTTAAACCAGTTTTGCTAATTGAGATTTAATCTACTTGAGCATAATAGGTATTACTCTTTATCAAACGGTCAGAAAGGACAGGAAAACGCATTGATTTCTCCGTAATACAGATTCACCGCCTTTACTGTACGCAGACCGATCACGCTTACTGTCATGTGTAGTCGATCAGAGAAGGCCCATCTGAGGTGTGAGCCAGGAAAACCCTGCTAAGAAGCACGAAGAGGACCAGACTCGCCCCTTCAGTGGTAAGTTTTCTAATGACTTGATCACCATTTGTCGTCAAACTTGTGTAAGCAAAGCCTTTGTTCAACTTGATTCAGGAGTGATGTCCCAAATCATATTCTAGCCTTGCTTTTAATAAAAAAGTATTTTCAGTCACCTTTAAAAGAAGCTAGTCCTTGTAACTCACCCGCATATGTCACATTTGTACTCTCGCATCCCGAGATGTCTCTTCACGTGGTTTCTGGCGTCTCCCAGCTGAGCAGTTGCAAAGTTGCAGATCTTGCACATGAAGGGTTTAGATCCTGCAAAACAAAGTACAGAGAAATCATATGCAACAACAATAATATGTTCGAAAGAAGAAGAGAAAAAAGCAACAACTTTAATAATACATGACTGTGTAACTGCTGGGCAGAAATGTGATTTTACATTACAGATCATTTTTCAATGCCAGCCATGGAAGACCGTTATTAGTTCTGTGCTAGGACTTCAATCTACTTCACAGCCACAAAATTACTACAGAATTATAGAAACAGATGCCCTTACTCCAGTCCCCATAAAAACTACAGTCACACTCCAAGTGCCAAGCAGCTCTCCTTTCACTCTCTATCTATCCTTGTCACTCTCCTTCATCTCTTACCTACTCTTCCTTTGCCTGTGGATGCGTAAATTGGATTCCAAAGGTCAGGGCGAATACGTAAATCAATTCTGTGTGCGCTCACTACCTCCCATTCCATCATTAAAGCGCTAATCACTCTGGCGGGCTTCACAGGGAGGTTTCTCCCTAATTATTGTCATTAATAAGTCCAGAGGGCGGGGTAGCATTTGAGAGAGTGGCAAAGCCTCTCGCTGCTATTTGTCATTTAAGAGCAGAGGAGCGAGGGCCGATGTCTGTACTATCTGTGTGATGCACGCACTGGCTGAAGGTAAATGGGGCAACCGGGCGCCTCAAAAAGCCAAACAACAGAAATTGGGTGTTTAAAAGTGGTTGAACAAAGTAAATTATACACTTCCTACACTTCAGTTTTACACTCTACACTATGCTAAAAGCTTAAATCAGCCAAAAAATTTCTGCTGAAGCCCACAGTTCCTCACAAAAATTAAACATCTGCATTTACTGAAGCAAAATAAATATTTTGTTCAGCGGGCTGAGTGCAGCATGACACAGTGCGACACTCGGAACTAAGTGGCGGCCTGGTATGATATACACGTACGCATCTTTGAGCAAAACCTCACCCCTCTCCCAGTGAATATCCCAAGACGTTCTACAATATTTATTCCAGGGGCAGCTGCTGATTTGATTAAGCACTTTGTGTAGATTACTAATTCGTTCATACACGGTTCACTTGCTTTGAGCTGGAAGTACGACACATCGAATTTTATGCTGGTAACGAAGATTGAAAGGCAAGCCTGTGCTAACAAGGCCCATAAACACAAGGGACGGCGGAGGGGGTGCGGGGGTCCACACATGGGCAGCGGCAAAGCCAGCCTCTTCATTTCGCATGTCCCCGCAGTATACTGCACATACAAATCACTGCACGGAGTCACAAAGGCGCACATGAACAAACAGAAGCAAAAAAAAACCCACATAATATACATAACTTCACACTTAGACGTAGAGAAATTCTCACACGTTTAAAAATAAATAAATAAATCACACAATGCAATCATCAACAACCATAAAAAAAACAACAAAAAGACACATGTAGACACTCACACCACACCCACCATCACACCTACACACACCTACATCTAGATTCAGAGCCCCACCTCACACCTATGCATACAGACGCACGCATTATATTCACAAAACACAGTCGGCCATGGACAAACAGAAGGAGAGACAATCATTCTCTCCCTTTCTCTGCTTCTCACTCACACACACTGAGACAACCTAAAGTTGAGGTGAGAGAGAGAGAGAGAGAGAGAGAGAGAGAGAGAGAGAGAGAGAGGCGTGTGGGGAGCTGATTTGTCCAGATGGCTGGCTGAATATGAAACATGGCAGAAAGGAGAGAGATGTAACTTCCCTCAGTTCTCACATCTTATCACATTAATACTCCACCACTCCACTTAAACAGCCTCCGCGAAACTGAAATTGACCATCAATGCAGTGTCATGTTAAATTAATATTGCCATCCACATAGGGGCGATGTGGCTCCCTCACATCCCAGATGAGACAGGGAATGACTAATTCATTTCCTGAGAGGAGAGAGAAGAACCTCGTGCAATGTTTCACCGCACACAGACACACACACACACAAACACACACACACACACACACACACACGACGTGATGTCTTAAGTCTTGCACATGTCACACGCTCATGTCATAGCCTTGGTTCTAACTTTCAGGTATGGAGAAAAAAGAATAACAAGATGGTAATCTCGTAAAAATAAACGCAGTCTGTTATCATTTGAGTTATACCTGCATCTTCTACTTCTACAAATAGTCTCGCAGGTATCCAGTCACAGTGTATTGCCATCCATCACCTTGTATTTGATTGTTTTTGCCTACAAACAGACCTATTTTTGCCAGACAGTGAGCGGATTAGAACATGGTTAACACAGTGTCACAATTCACAAAAATATCTGAAATGCTTCTCTATAGGAAAATTTCACCTGTTCCCATAGGCACCAATGTTTTTTTAAAAAAAAGCTTGTAACAGAATGCCACGGGGAGGATTGGAGGAGGAAAGCACTTCTTCCTGCTCGGAAACACTAAGTTTGATGGCATATGTGAAGAGTCTTAAATAAATAAACCCAACAAGCCCCTTCAAAATACGTGGCTGTATTTAAGGAGCACAGACGCAATTTAATATTGGACTTGTAAAACGCTGGTAGACAAACAAAAAGACACATTGAAAAGAAAATTCAAACACTGAAGCAACAGAGTCCAAAAGATTCTGGATTTTAGTCCATTATTTGGGCCATGCTCCAAAAACCATGCATCCTTCAGCTCCCACAGTGAATAGTCTTTCATTGAACCCGTTGGCAACTCAAGCTCACTTAACTTAAACCTCATTTTCTCTAAAAACGTGTAGGACTCAAGCCTGAAAGTCAAGACAAACGCAATGACATCAACAGAAATAGGCCCAAAACTAGTAAGTTCTACCATGAAAATAATCTCTTCCTACATTTAAATGGCATTTACTCCTTCAGAATGTGCAAAATGTGCACATCTATGAACTCCACCCATCTGTCCACTGTTCGCTACAGTCCAAGCACACCAGCTCACCAACAAGTCTGCCCAGCCACTCAATCAAATCTATTTAATGCTACACACTGGTGAGTTGTAATGCAGGAAAAAATTTTGCTATTAATGTTAGTTTATTATTTCGCTCATGATATGTCTTCTAACACAGGCTGAACAGTGAATCAAAATATTATCGAATTTGAAATAAACATAACATACCTATTTAAAATGAAGCATTGTAGTGATGAGATCCCTGACCTACAAAACATTCTCCAGTCATGAGGGAACATGCTTGGTAATATTTTTTATTCATTTATTTATTTATTTTTTGGGGGGGAGAAACAATTCAAAATAGTCATTTTACACTTGCAGTATGTGTCAAAATCATCGCAATATGATTTTGCTGATTATTGCTCAACCCTGTTCTAGCATATAAAAAACAGCATCGCCTATAAACATTTCAACAACAAAAATGTATCAGATGTGGTCTTCAACACAGTCTCTGATCTTTCCATTCAGGGTCTGAAATGTCTAAAATGAAACATCCCTACAGAAGCTCCTTTAACTTAAGATTTAGCTTCCAGGGAAGGCCTTGTTTGTCATCCGACCCATTCTAATTCACTTTCTGCACCCAAGGGAGGTTAATATCGTGTCTCTGCACACCTCGAGTAAAAGCTCCTGGCTAGTGTCTGTGGGGGGGCTCGGAGGAGGCAAAAGGCACAGCGGGGAAAACTGCTCCTGCAATAGAGTTAAAAGCCGCTGTTCCCACTTCTGGTCAGAACATTCAGCACCGGGATTTACTCTCTCTGCTATTCTCTAGAGGGTGTTTAGAAAATAACTGATATCCTCGTGCAGCTTGGCCAGCTTCCTTTCAGGGTCTGAAACTGTCCTCCTGAGGGACAAGTCGTCCTCCAGTGCCTTCTCGTGGTCCTGTGCCAGCTCTTCCACAGACTTCTGAAGCCGGGAGACTTTGCTCTGTGCACACTTTTTCACCAGTTCCTCCGCTGCTGCACGGTGGGTGCTGCAGCGGGAGGCACTGGCATGGAAAAACAGCAATTAAATCTAGAGCTGTAAATACTTCAGTCTTGCCCCAGTCTGCTTTCTGTTTTCACTTTGACTCCGCTTTCACCTTTTCAAGCACTTGTTTTTCTAAATCCTTCTACATGGTTTAGCAGTCAAAAAGCAATTCACTGATTAGTTTGACGGTGAATGATGGCGATGCTTAGTATAGAATTCATGTGGAAAAATCAACATCTCATCCTTTGCTCTTAGAAACCTCTTTGGCATTTCATTAACATTTTGCATGTACTCTTTTTTTTATATTGTAGATCTTAAGTGTCACCTATCTTATATCTCTGATGGCAGACATTTCATTGAACACACACACACACACATCACATCCTAAGTGTTAACACGCATGCACTGCTTGTGTGTCCGTTGCTTTAAGGCTCAGTCTGAGGTCAGACAGCTAACTCCAGTGAAAAAGTGACCAATTTACCTCAAAATGCAAATTCCAGCTGTACTCGTTGGCAAAAACGCAAGCATGTGTACGTGTTTCCTTTAAGGGACAAATTGACAAATCTGTGTGCAGCCTCCCACCACCGTCTCCTGATTTCACTGATTAATCAAGTGAATAAAAACTAGGTCTTAATTAAAAGGATCTGGACGTGCTCCCAGCTCAGAAACTGGCAGACCCCCACCGTGCTGCTCCACAGCCCCACAAACAAACTCCCAGAATAAATGACCATATAAAAGGTGAATAATTCACTGTAATGAGGGAACTTAGCAATAATAACAACTGGCATATGTTGTTAAAATGAAGAGAAATAGGTGCTTTCTGCAAACAAGACAGCATAAAGGAAGGCGCAGATGTAATCTCATAAACAAGAACATAACTCTGGCGGGTTAAAAAAAAAAAAAAGAGGCAAAAATGAAGTATTCATCATTTGAAACCACAGAATGTGCCCTTGACTTGATGCCATCTGTTGGGACCTCAGTGTCAAAGCTTTCATTTTCTTAAGTAACACTAAGTAAGTGACCTCAAAACTCAAGAATTATGACAGAGGGTAAAATTATGAATACGTATAGACTATCCATTAATAAGAAGAAAGTGGGGGACTCAACATTAATCATCAGGATTTTAACCTCCGATCTTGGAGCTATGAGGAATTTGATTTCAGCAGTAAGAAATCTGACTTTGGCACACAAGGTGACTGGCACACACACCAGAACAAAGGAGAAAAAGAAATATTTCCTTGTCTGTAAAGTTGAACACACTGTTAAATTCATTTGCTGTACTCCCACTAAATTAACAGCATACCACTGCTGCATAATTTTCACTCTTGAAATTCATCCATCGGCACAAGATGACATAATGGAGAGAAATCGGCATGCTGTTAGTACCTCGGTATTTAGCAGAGCCATGTTGAGAATATTATCTCTGGGTTTCCGGAAAAAATAACAAAACCACAATAACCACATAAAACCATCTACTGTCACTGAGTATGAAAGTGAAAACCATCCTGTTTTATCTCCCATTCAGCAGACACTTCACACACACACAAAGACACATACAATCATGTACACACATGGTAAGCACAGAGCATGGACTTCAATTAAAGTCCCATTAAAGTTTAGGCTGAAAGGGGGATGGACCATAGGAGGCAGAGAGGGGCATTTATTGATGGCGCCCTCACATCTCGTTCCTGCATTAAGTTGATTTTAAAAGCAATTAATACACATGGTCAGGGAAAAGTAATGGAGCGCCCCATGTTCTTAACCTGCCGGACATTTCCCAGCCGAAGCCCTGACCATCGCAGCCCTGCTTTGCATTATAAATGACAAGATAAATCTTAATGGATTGAGGATAATCAGCTAGCCATGAAGGCTGACATATACACACATTCACTCGGCATACGAGTGCTCACACACATATACACAAACATGGACGTACAGACACGGGGGAAATTAAAGGCTTTGAATACGTCTGCATTGATTATTTTAAATTATTAGCCCACCTCTCTTTGGACCTCCAATGCTTTTAGCCTAAGCTTTAACACATTTACAGAGACTTATTGACTATAATTACAACTGAGTCTTGGTAATGGACACATCAATTATGAGTCGCACATGTCTCTGACCAAGCGTTGCTCAGGGAATCCCAATCTGGGGTCCATTAGCGTCTCTCCTGCTGGTCTGAAGCTCAATCAGTCTTTACCTTCACCTCTACTGAAACAGCTATTACCTGGCTGAAGTAGATAGTAGCCTTAACATTAGCCTGAGCTGCCAAAGAAGTGGCTGTATCTCCCCCCTCGCTACTGCTGTAGCTAAAAACAAAGGCCTAATAGCCGAGCGGCCGCAGAAAGAGAGATTATTGTTTCTTTTTAAGATTTCTGGGTAAAACTTGACGCGTTCAAGTGTTCATAAGGCATTAAATGGCCTCGTAAAAACACCACAAACCCAATCTGTATCAGTTACAGGAGGTTTAATAATGTATGCAGCAGCTGCATAGTTGTAAAACTGCATTAAAGTATATGTGTTTATATGTTTATGTTTTTCCTGTCAAAACTGTATTTCTAGTCAAAAAAAAGTTGATAAATTGCAACCACGAGCGTCTAAAATATGTCTTACCCAGTTAATAATTCAAATATTTGCAGGGAGATAAACTATACTGTGCAATGAATATAGAAAACATTATGAACACATAATGCTGTGTTGTCATTGAGTGTTTTAACAAATGCATGGTGCCTGTGAGCACTCCTTTAATTCATCTTCTTTATTCAATATTACATGTAAAATCACTATGGATTTGACCTGCTTTTATATAAAGTACATACTGCATTGGTGCATATACACTGTTTAAATGTGAGCGTGTTGTTTGGCGAAAGAGAGAAAAGAAGAGTGAGTGAGTAACCAAATCGGGATACATACCGGTGTGTGTGCGGATGTGTGCCAGGAAGGCCATGGAGTTGCTGCTCTTGCACACTTTGCCACAGTATTTACACACACTGCCCTGGTTCTCCTCGCGCTCGCGGTTGATCTGCTCCGTGTCCTCCAGCACATACTTGTTGACCTCCCTCAAGAGCTCCTCGTGTTTCTCCTTAATATGAACAAACAGCTCCTGCTCCGACTCAAAGCGGTCGGTGCATTTCACACACTTGAAGCTCGCGCCCCCTTCGGGCAGCTCCTCCACGCTGTTCTGCTCGTTGCGAAGGTGGGCAGCGCTGGTCAGGTGCTGCTGCAGGTTGCTCTCAGTGTAGAAAGACTTGCCGCACACCAAACAGTGGAAATGTCGCTCCTTGGACGGATGCTTCATTGAGATGTGGACATTGAGGCCGCTGATGCCGTCCGCCATGAATCCGCAGTCCTCGCAACGTATTCGAGAACTGTTTTTTTTTACTTCCTCTTTTGCTTTCACCTCCTTAGGTTTTAGCTTCTTGACGTATGCAGAAATGGGGGACAGGAGGCCGGAGGGCACCGCTGACCCTCCAGTCAAACATATCACAGCTGTCTCGTCTTCCAGAGCCCCATCTTCTTTTATCGCTTGCTCCTGCTCAGCAAGGTCCTTCATAGATATGATACAGGGATCAAAGACAAGCAATTTGGACAACTGAGTATCTCCCGTCATCTCATCTGCCTTTACATGTTCATCTTCTGCTTGTTTACCGCTGTCCTCCTGGCTCTCCTGCTGGGCGGACTGATCCACTGAAAGTTCAGGTTCGTCTGGAGCCTGCTGGGGTTCAGACCCTGCTGTCGGCTCAGTCGTCTGGTCGGTCAGATCCGGTTCACCACCAGCGGAAGATGTAACACTCTTTGCTTGCTTTTCGTCAGCACTCCCAGCCACACTAACCGCAGCTGTCTCTGTAGTCACAGAGGATGGAGATGCATTCTCGCTCTCCATAGCTGGATTGTCATTGGAACAAGATTCAGAGACCTCTGTGGGGTTTGGAGGTTCAGGGCTAGAGCTTGCCCCAGGAAGCTCAATGATCTCCTTCCGTTTTAACGAGAGTGCCAAAGCTCTCTGTTCCTCGCTTCCTTGAGATTCCTGGTATTTCTGGCTTTTCTGTTTATGCTTCTCTGTGTTGGCATGGCGAGACATTTCTCTGCATGTTACTGCATAGTAGGTACATGCTAAACAGACGTACTCAAAGTCCCTGGTGTGCTTTCTTTTGACATGAAGATGGAGGGTAGTGGTTGACTGAGCTACAAAATCACAGAGGCTGCAAGCATTAACAGAGTCGTATTTACTTTTTTGCTGGCTTGTGTCTGACTGAGTTTGCTCCTCTCCGCTCTGTTCTTTGGAAGCTGTGCTGTCAGGTTCCTGTTCTTTGTCGGTGGTCTGCACGTCAGTATTTGTGTCCTGGGCTTGTGTGCTTGTGGGTTCCTGTAATGGTGCACTTATGTGATTGGTGACTGGGCTCTTATTTGCACACTCTTGCACACGTCTAACATGTTTCTTGGTGAAGCAGTGTCGATCCATGTCTCCTTTCGTCACACAGCTGTAGTTGCACAGGGTGCAGCTGTAGCCGTAATCTTTGCTGTGTTTACGGCGGACATGAACACTGAGGTTGGTAGCGTTGGACACTACCAGGCCACAGTAGCCACAAGTGGTCGTGGAGCCTTGCTTTGGTCTTCCTCTTTTCTTTTTGGGGGGTCCAGGCTCTGAATCTTCCTCTTCAACCGACACAGTTTTGGCAGCCTCTGCTGCCTCATCAGTTTCCTGTTCTCCTTCTGTCAAAGCAGCTGTCTTTTCCCCGACAACCACCTGAACCACATCCTCCATATTAGCACCTTCTCCAGCTCTGTCTCTGCTTACATTCTCCACATATAGTTCAAATGAGGAAGCTTCTGTGCTCTTCTTCCCTTTCTGCTGCTGCATGTGGCTTTCTGAGGACAGGTGAGCCTCCATCCACTCGGATGTGGCTGAAGAGAAGCTACATAATTTGCAACGGTACCACTCCTGGTCCAGGTGTTTGAGACGAGTGTGGCTCTCCAGCAGCGCTGCAGTGCTGACCCGAAAATCACAGTTTGCACACTTCAGCTGGAACCTGCTGAGTGTACGTTTGGGTGCCACTCGTGTTGGAGTAACCTTCACAGCACTGCTTGGATCCTCAGATTCCTCTTTTTCTTCCACATTCTCCTCCTCATCAACTGAAAGACATTTTAAACATACACACTTTTCAACAAAAAATTTAAATTATTACCTATATTATATCAATCCTAAAACATATTTTCTATATAATACACATGTAATCTGAGCAAAATATAACAAAGCTTTGAATATAGGCCACATTATAATATCTTTAAGATAATATGAATTCAGTGTGTTAACAGGACATACTCACATGTGTATGGGGTGTCTTTGGTGTGGTATCTCTGGATGTGAACATCCAGCGGAGACTTGTCCCTAAACTCATGGCCACAGTAGTTGCAGGAATAAATAATCTTAGGTTTTGGGGTTCGCTTGCTTACTCTTCTCTCTTGGGTGGGGATTGCATCTTCTTGATCTGTCTGCTGTTTGCTTAGTACAGTCTGTTTTTTAGCTAAACTCTTAATGTTCATGCCATTGTCATTGCCCACTGATCTTAGTTCATCAAGATCAGGCTCCTGGTTTTGTTTAACCTCAGCCCCACTTTCTGTCTCCATGTCTTCCTCCTGCTGAATTTTAGCATCAGCGACATTTCCGCTTTTCTCCAAAGGCTTTGCAATTTTGTCTGACATTTTTCCGTGCTTTCGTGCAAAGTGAATCTTCAGAGATCTTGGGCATTTGGCTGAGAAGCCACAAATTACGCAGAGGTTATCCCCATCCACAGGTACAGACTCTGGCCACGGCCTCTCAGCGAGCTCCTCGTCCGCCTCATCAGGCTCACCAGTCCGACTGGGTAAGTCTCCTGTAGTTTCCTCCATTTCCACATCATCTGGCTGCACCTTCCCACTGGTGTCATTTTCAGGCACTTTGTCCTCAAC
Source organism: Stegastes partitus (assembly GCF_000690725.1). NCBI lineage: Eukaryota > Metazoa > Chordata > Actinopteri > Pomacentridae > Stegastes > Stegastes partitus. Next base: position 136,265 of record NW_007578053.1, on the reverse strand, counting down.
AGCTTCCTCTCCTGATGTCAGTGTTTTATCCATATCATATCCTGCTAGGATTTTTGCACTACAGGGAAGTTAATCGCAGTCATCAATGCTCGCTCAAAATCCTGGAAACAAAAGAAACACACACACAAAAAAACTCATTTATAGGATTTTTGATTGTCTGAAACACAATTCAGTATATGGAATACAAATAATCAAGTGCATTAGCCACAAATTGTATAACTAAACACAAGCCTCTGAAAAGCGAGCCTTTTGCAACGCTGCCTGGCCAAGCACAAGTAAATGTCGCCATCTAGTGCCTCCAGATGCAAATTGTCACTTAAAGCGTGCCAGCAGGAACACCGAATGTTGTTGCTAAAGGACCAAAAAAATAAATCCAGCTAAGTCACAGCCATTTAGTGAAGTATACACAATATAAATAACCACACTTCTACTATGTCAAACAGGTTTGTGTTATTTTTTCTGACAAAGATAAAAAAGTATCTATACAATGGCCAACACAACTCAACACACTGCCCCATAAGAAGTGTTCCTCTGTTTGCTTGTATTTTCTGTATCTGCAGTTTATTTGTTTTTGCCGCACACAGTGTACAGCAAAACTGAGACCACCTCTGTGCAATATGCTTACAGTGTTTTGCTTACAAAGTCTTGCAGCCCCATCTCCTCCACCTCCATCTAAGCACTATGCAGTCACAGTGGTGGTCCTGGCCAAACACGCTGGACCCATCTGACCAAAAGAAAGTGCTGCCAATATATTCTTCTGAAAGTGCATTTTACCTCATTTTCTTTGATCTATGCGACAAACCTTACATCCAGTAGACTTCCCTCCTCCATCTTTATGGTGTCCAATTATCTGCTTACTTACTTGTCCAGACATAAAAAATGACCATGTGTAGAAATTTTCAAACCTTGTTGATGCAATTACTTTTATTTGGAAATGACGTGTGTAATCACTTGTGTTGCAGGGGTCACACATGTATTCACTTTCGTTGAACTGAAGTTGTACTTTGAGAGGCCAGTATTTTCAGTGTAGTCTATGTATCTAACATATGTTTTATAAAATATACATAAGATCATATTCCCCCAAACTCCCAACACAGCCCTCAGGTCCACATATTGGTAATGTCTCACATCGATTACTGAAGCTCTCTGGTATTCCCAATAAACTTCTGCCTTAGCTCAAATCCTTCAAAACCGGCTGGGATCATCACCCACACCAAGCTCACCCCATCCACATCACACCCTTCCCCATCTTCTTTTTCGTTCAAGGATTCTTTGCACAATTCGACTGTTTACCTTCAAAGCACTCCAATAATCTGGTTCCCTCGTACCTTTCAGGCGTTTTCCATACTTGCACCTTTTCTGTTTCTGTTCTTTATGATCCTCCTTAGCTGCTAATGCTTTTTGCTTTTACTCAGTACCAATAAGCGCCAGAGCCGTCGGCTGCTCTGCCCCGAGACTCTGAGTCTCACTTCTGCTGCACATCTGTCAGCCGAACTCTATTCCAGCGCAAAACACATCTGTTGAGATTAGCATACGTAATGTAATTCAGCTGTAATCATGTCATTCTATCAGTATCATACTCACTTTGATTTGAATGTTTATTATGTTGTGGACATTCCCCATATTAGCAGTACAATATGGTGACCCTAAGAGCACAATACTTAAAAAAGTACATGCAAATAGTCAAAACAATCTGACAACACAGGATAAGACACACACTTGCAATTTGGACTCATTAAGTTACTGAAGTTAACGATCCATCAGCGATGTGGGAAAATGGCATTAATTTTATGAGTCATAAACTACTGCAAAAAGTGTGTTTCAGCCATGCCCATCACTTTTATATGTCCCCTGGAAACACTTCCTTTGCAGTCTGCGTCATTTGCAGCCTGTTTTGCATTTGCAGTGTTTCTGTATTTGTAGTATTTCTTTCTTTTCACAAATCCTACACCAGTGTAGTGGAATTGGTAAAAATGTTTTCTTAATTTGCTCATGTTTCACGTGCCTCCATTTTCTCAAGTTACAGTGTCTTGCTCTTTTGAGTCCAACAGCAGAGACGCCTGTTTTTAAATGCATCTGCTAACAGTGAAAAGTTTCTCCGTGTTCACCTGAAATCAGTTACAGGATTTGTGACAACACAAGCCCGTGTTGGTCCAATTGATCACTTACACAAGTGTGATGTGGAAATTTGAAATCTGCTTTCCACATACAGTCAGAAATAACTTTCAGAGGAGCTTGAGACATCATTTAACCCGTAATTAAACTCAATATGTTGCAAACATAAATTGGGGAGTTTTTAATTGTGTAATTTTAAGAGCCAACATAATCAGATAACTGAACTCTTGTGGGGAAAAAGGATATTGGACGCAATTTATTAGTTAAAATATTTTTGTACATCTTTAAACATGCATGTTGGTGATCACTCAGTGAAATCAAAATGCTCCTTCGCTTACATTACATAGTGCATGTGTAGTGGGCCCCAATTTATATCTTTCCAACAGCCTCAACATATTTATACTTGCAAATGCACATGCAACAGACTTTATTGATCCCAGAGGGAATATTCATGTTACAGCTGCACAGAGATGAGATAGACGCATGAGAATAATGATAATGAATACAACAAGACGTGTAAAAATCGCAATCAAAAACATATGTTTGTAAATTACAATGTCTTAGTTATTTAATAGCCAACACAGTGTTTGTACGGGTTCAGGAGGATATTATTTATATATTTTAATCTTCCAGCTGTGAAATTGAGCTTGTTGTGCTCACTACCGCCGCCTACTGTGCATTTTCACATAATACTGGATTAGAAAAAGTAACACTACATAAAGTCAGGATTTTTAGAAAAGCACCGATACTTTGATCGCTAGTATGAAGCTGAATAATAAGTTTCTTGTAGGTGGACTATAAAACCTTCTTAATTCAGAGCAGAATTCAGTATCTGGGCAGAAAGCAATGCTGATGAGACCTCATCCACACATGATCAACGCATACTGTCTGCCTCCTGCACAAATCTGTCCCTACTTAACCAGATCGTGGGCACAACTTTGCTACGCTGCCGACAGCTGCATCTTAACCGAGAACTCTGTCTGGTGGGTTTTAGGCGGTTTCCCCAGCAAGCTTCGTACACTAGCTTAAAAGTAACATTAAAGTTAGCCGAATACGTTTCACACAGCACGCTGCAAACTGCAACGACAACAAAAACAGGCGGTGCTGCAGCGTAAAACACCGCAAGAAAAACTCGTTTCACTGCATAAATTCCTCTCCCACATGGACACGAATTCTGTTGTGGTTCCGCTGCTCGCTGCCGCTGCTAACTCGCTAACTAGCAACATGTTCCCCAACTGTATTTTGAAATACGCCCAGCTCGTCCAATCAAACTGCTCCAACAGCTGTGACATCCAATCACAGCGCGGCGGAGGCAGGACTTAGACGGCTTCGAGGCTTGGAAAACGACGGCAGCACAGAGGCCCAAAAAGGAGGCTAACGTCGACCTTTGAAACAGTGATCTCTGTTACCGAAACGGTGCTTGATAACACTCCGGAGAGTTCAGTATCGTTTAAGTTAAAGTAACCCGCGTAAAAATGAGTCAATGCATGCAAAAATGGAATAAACTTACCTCTTGTTATGCGACTACTTCCACGGTCCGCGCTTTTTGCTGCTAGACACAAATGGCGTACCGTAGAGTGAGCCGTGCGTCACAGACGGCGGCCTCCTGCCCGCGGCTTCTGGCTTTTTTTTTTTTTTACATCAGCTGATTTGGTCACATGACACACTCCGAATCCGTGGGAAAAATGAATTTGCCACACGCGGTGCAACTGTGCTGCAATGGAGAACACGCTGCAGGTAAAACTGAAGACGTTAAGTTACTCACATTAATGGTAGAAATCTGCTGCCAGTAACATTATATGTATGTGAATGTGACATAAGTCTCCTCCAGTCAATGCATGAAAGTCATGTTTTACAGCAAAACAAGCAAGGAAATAATATGAGCAGCCATCACGCCAATGTTTAAACAAACAAAAAGTCTGGATTTAAGAAGGTTGTTTAAGGGTTTTCTTGTGGAATTACAATCCACCAGCTAGGGATAACAGCATTTCCCATCAGCTGGACATGTTAGTATGTACAGCACTGTGCAAAAGTCTTTGCCCACTGTTAGGTTTGTGATTTTTGCAAGGTTGCCATGAGCATACATATTTATTTCTCAATTTCAATATGGAGATGCAACAAGAAAATCCAGGAAATATGCTCACAGTATTTAAAAAATGAGAATAACGTGACTTCTATGGGCTAAAGTCAGTATTTAATGTGGCCTCTCTTGGACTTAAGTCAACTGTCTCAAGGTTTTCTTAAGCAGGGTTTGTGCAGAAATCAACCAGTCAAATGTAATCCTTTTTAATGCCATTTTAATGCTATACTGTACAATTTTAATGCCATGCAATGGAAATTACACAGAATCAAAATGTGGACACAGTGGAGTAAAACAGGAGTTTTTACATCTACTTTCCATAGAAAAGAGTTAGTATAGCCAGTATTGGGCCCCCACAGCCCTCTCCTCTGTTCAGTAACAGAGCTGTTTCCAGAGAACAGAGAAGTTTTAATCGCGGTAAAAAATAATGTAGAAAGATGTAAAGTAAAAAAAATAATAATAATGCCACTGAGCACCAAATTCAATGCTTTTTAGTACTATTTAAAGCCTTGATTTTTGCAAAATCAATTTAATGAGTATTAAACCCTGTTAATGCCCTGCAGAAACTCTGTTAAGTTACTTTGTGGTATAATATTCTAAGCTTCCCTCATTACTTTCCAGACTTTTTATTAGACTTGTGCAGTCTATTTTTTTGTCCCTCTGTCCAGTTGGTCACACAGCTTCCATATTGTTCAGGTCTTGACTCTATGGAAGCCGTAAGAACACCAGAATGAATGGCGTGATGAATCAAACTTTGGATTTTTGAGCATCCATGACATCATCAATATCTCCAGCACTGACAGAAATTCAGCCCCAGACAACGACAAACCCTCCACCATGTTTCACCAAAAGCACTCCTTCTTCCACCTCTCTCTCCAACACCTTTTCTCACATATTGCCCATGATAGAACCTGAATATTTCAATCTGATCACTCCGCAGTGCTCTTTTCTACTGATCTTCACTCTCATCTTAGTGAACTTTTGCATGTTAAAGTCATTTAGCCCTCTTCGTCTTCCACAAAAGTGGTTTCTTGGCTGCTAACCTTCCACAGATGCCATTCCTGATCAGATTTCTCCAGAGTGTAGAAGGATCAACCGGACATCCAGATGAAGCTGCCAGATGCTGAGCAAGTTCTTTGTTAGATTTCATCCAGTCTCTCAAACATAAAAATTCTCATCACACAGTCTTCTTTACCTTCCACTCCCTTTTTTTTTATTATTGTTATTCTCTCCAGATTTTTCAAATTCCTTTATAACAGCCTAAATAACACATATCAAGTATCCAGTTGGCAGAGTTGCTTTTGGGAGTAGCCTTGCTGATGAAAAATAGGATTTTAAGCCTGTCACATTGTGTACTATTTGGCATTTCGAATGGAATGATGTGACTTGGTCTTATATTTCATATTAGCAAGCTTTTAATGAGTTAATCTTCTACAATATGTGTAAGTAATTAGTAACACCAAACATCATGGATGAAAGCATGACTTGGAGTCGTACAACAATACAAGAAGCAGCTTAATCAAACTTTGGATGTGTCATAAAGGAAGCCTGGTTTAATACACCAGAAGGTTTGTGCTGCAGTGAAGAACATTACCTTCAAAATTGTTCTGATGTTGTGGTAAAAATAGAAAGTCTATTGGGGAGAAGTTTTTTAAAAAAGGAGAAAATTCAAACTGCTGTGTATGGAAGGTTCATCATGTGGTCTGTACAGAGACCGTGTATGTTTTTTTCTCAGATGGTCAGCCTGTGATGAATCACCACTTCCATTTGACAGCCCGTGTTAGCTTTATGGAAAGACTGAAGATGGATTAATGCGCGGGCATTAATTGATTAAGTAGTCTGACAGGTCAGGAGGTGATAAATGATACCTCCTGGAATGAATACACAGTTTACTTTTGCAATAATTTTCTTTAATTCATCACAGTCAAAATTATATGACATGGATGGTTAAAAACACAAATGTCCTCCTCCCCCGTTGCCCATTTTTCATTAGGATTCATCACTCATTTTTCTCCATTAGTTGTCTATTAAAAGAGGAGAGGCTGGCTTTGGTGGACGCTGCCTCAGTGCCTTCCGTCTGCACTTTTATTTTGAAATTCACATAATTAACCCCTTCATTTTAGGATTTTTTTTTTCTAATTTGTATATCATTCATTTATATGTATTTACAGATCCACACAGAAAAAGAGTATATATGTTCTTACGTATATATATATATATTTTCCCCCACAGTTAAAAGACCTCTCTTACCATTGAAGTCACACTTTGTTTTTTACTTTTTTGTTTTTACATTGAGAAAGTGGCTCACTTTCTGCAGTAAGACATGATGTAAGTATGTAAAAGGTACAAAATGACTCTTTAATATGTTATACACGGGGCACTGAACAGCCTATATAAAAGAACTGCTGTGCTTTTAAAGTTTTTTTAATAACAACCATCCTGTAATAGATGTTTCTGTTAACCTTGGAAAGCACATCACATTTACTGACACAGCAAACTGTCTTGCAGAATATGGAAAAATAATAATAATGATAATAATAATTACTGACATTAAGATATCTGGTTAAAGTCATTGTCATCATTTCACAGTTCTCACAGGAACAAAATGACAGTAACATCTATACATGCACATACAGCCAATAGTTGTGCATTTACATTTACATAAACGTCCATAGGTTCAATTAAACATATCAGTGTCCTTGTTAATATTTCCCAGATTGGCTCAATGATTTAAAAAAGAACAAAATCCAACAGTTTTAAATGATCCATTCACACAAGTGTTTTCCATTTGTTACCTCGTCAGTCCTGAGGCCTGTGCAGCTTTAAACAAACATTTTAAATGAGCACAGGTGTTACTAATAACATTAAAGATGGCACCGTTCTGTTGGGGTGTCCCAGTCAGCCATGACAGTGTGACAGTGAGCCAGCATGCAAAATACCAAGACACTGAAACTGAAGCAGCTAAAAGGAATCCAGTCGCCGTTAATTGCATCCACACCTGTGTTCATCTTGATACACGTTGAAATGTCTTCTGTACAAAAAGGCAGATGTGCCGCCTCTCTGAGCTACGTTCTGTTGTATATCGTAAGCTAGTGTTCAGTTACATCTTAATCATTCATATTAAAGCATTAAGTTGCCTCAAGTAACCATGAACTGACTCAAAGAGGACGAAGTATCAGCCTGACATTAAAAAAAAATGTTGAAATAGGTAATCAGCTTTAGATTATACTATAAAACATGCTTAGACATTTTTTTTAGCAATACAATGTTGCCAGGACACATCAGCAGTTAAACAAATGCAAGGAAGCTTCAACAAAGTCCCACAAATAAACTTCCAACGTCCAAAAAAATGGATAAGAGATTACTCTGAGTGGTTAAATGAAAAAAGCTTGTAGAAATCATTAGAGTGACCTTGTTGTCCATCTTGTCAGAAACGCTGTTTGAGCTCCAAATGTCTTTCCCACATTCATCCGATGTACTTTTTTTTTTTTTTTTTAGGGGGCATTTTTACCTTTAATAGGTAGACAGTGAAACAAGACAGGAAACGTGGGGAAAGAGAGCAGGGGAATGGCATGCAGTAACTGACTGTGCATGTTTATACAGTTTATACAGCTGCTGGGTGACCGTTGTGTGTGTTACTACCTGAGGTTGCTTCTCAAAACGTGGAGTTTTTCAGCTGCATGCATTTGAGTGCAACAGAGGCTCATTTCATCCCACCAGATGGAGCAATCAGCACATTTTGGTACATGTTGCCGAACTGCAGCCACAGCTGCACAGTGTGTGTATGTGGTGCTATGGCAACCGCCCTGGACACATCTCACAAAAAAAAAAAAGTTTGCTGAAAGACAGGACCCTTTGTCAGAAAGTGAAAATGCTGTAAGAGGTTTTCGGGGAATAAAACTACAGGAAGAAAGATAAAACCCATACAAACACACTGCATCACTGTGATACCAAGTAAGGATCTTTTTATCTGAATCTGCAGTCCCAGCCAAACTCAGACTTTATATAGACTTCTCTTTACAGAGTAGTTCACATGAACAATGTTCTTTTGTTGTTTTTTGATTTGTATCTTATATTTTTCCCTATCTAATAAATTGTCGTGCCAAAACATTCACTTCTTTAGTGAATGCTTTGTGTATAGAACAAACTTGCTGAACAAGATGTTCATGACTATAGATGCCAGTACACGTGGCTGCTAACTACTGATCTGCTCATTATGCTCTACACATTCGTTATTGATTGAAGCGGCAATGTTGCTGTTCTGAAGGACAAATGACAAAGGACCTTGCTAACACTGAATGAGCCTTTGTCTATATTGCAAGGACGGCATAGTGATTTGAAACACAATCATGCTCTAATGAATCATTTTTCAAGCTAAATTCCTTTAAAATTATGTTGTGCGTCAACTGCAAACTAAAGAGAACCTCTCATATGGGTGGCACAGGTGCAAAAAGTCAATCTATACATCATCCCAACGATCTACAGCTAGTCACCATACACTTAACATGTTTTGTTGTTTTTTTTTTAATTTAAATTAGCAATAAACTTAACATAAATGTTTAAGAGATTATTAGACATGTGAAATAGATGACAATAAATTACCAAAACACTTTTGAAGTGACGTGAAACCGGTGATCCCGGCATTACAAGTCTGCTAAAGCCACTGAATTCATTATAAAAAGTTATTACTTTTTTTTTTTAAAGTGCACATCTGTTCATGAGAGTAAAAACTTGTAATTACTTTTTTCTTTTATGCCTGGCATGTGGCATAGTGACATAAAAGCAGAGTAGGCAGAGGAAGGCAAGTGCTTTTGTCATTTCAGACTTTAGTGTGAGCATATGGCTATTTCCTGGAGGCAGTGTGTGCTAATGTAAGCTTGATTATAAGCCATTAAAAAGTATTTGCTTTTGGCCAGCTCTGCACCGAGCTGCTCCACTGCGGGCATTAGATATAGGTCATATTGCTGCTTTCTCCTCTATTTTCAGTCATTTAGTGTTAACCTTTAGCCCTTTCTTCTAAGAGGGATTTAGAGTGCCTCTTTCAATAGCCCTGTTAAATACTTTCCCACCTTAAAGCTGACCTGGATCTCTGCATTGGCCTGCCCCCCCACCCATACCCAATTTATGCCAAAATACATTACATTTCTCCCCCCTACAAAGCTATTTCTTTCCCTCTTTCTGGGAGTGTGTGTGCGTGTTTGCCCGCACTAGTTTTTCCTTTATTATGTACCAGCAGCTGTCTAAAACTATGAGGTCACAGCAGTCCCAAAATGCATCACCTCACTGTGTAAACACACAGCCGTGTTTAAAAGGGGAGACTTGGAATAGGGTGCTGTAATGTTTGGGTTTCAAATGAGGGCTTCAAGGACACGTGGTGGAAAAAATTGGCCTTGATCCAGTTTAAAAGATGATGTTTTCTAAGAAGCTGCAGGATATCAGTAATGCACAACCCACAAGGTTTCCCACAATGCAGTTTGTGTTGGGGTGCACAGCTGATGCTTTATTCAGTGGTGTACCTTTACCTGTTGCATTCAGCTACACTTACTTTTACCTCAGCTACAGTCTTTTCCTCCTCCAGCACTCTTCTGTAGTAAATATAGTAACAACTTGCATCCCAAATAGATGGCATGTGCAGTAGCATTCCTTCAGACTAGCTTCTTAATCCTTGTCACTCAAGTTCTGACATTTTCCTCCACAGATCAGGGCCAAAATAGGGCTGATCGGGTTTCTGTTGGACTTAAATGAAGCTGCCTTTCCATCTCAGGATCCTAGGTTGAAGGATTAGAGTAAAACTGGACAAAGGGGGAATTAAGGATGACAGGTCATTTAAAATGTGATTACTACCCTTACCAGAACAGTAAATTTCCTCAGTACTGATTCTTTCATAAGACAGAATCATAACGAAAACGCGCAGGAAATTACACATTGAGACGTTAGCAGGATGACTAAGTATCAAGGTCGTGCTTTGTGTTCTGTGTTCACTGGGAGTGTCTGAGCTGAAGCAGTCTGACGATGAATTCATGGGGGGAGCTCCTTGGTTTTCTGGCAACAAACACAACAACACATGCAAGCCACACAGCTGACACTAAAGGTCTCTCCCACCACTCAGACACCCCCGTCCCTCCCTTTTCAAACCTCTCCATCCCTTCCTAGAAGCATGACCTCACACCACATTAGGCAGAGCCGGAGGTATCACCTGGGGAGTGCGTTCGAGTGTGTGTTTAAGAACTGTGTCTGTGTGTGTATGTGTTAGTGAAAGGGGGGGAGCAAGTAAGAGAAAATGCAACTGCTTCTACCACAGTTTCTGTTTTAAAGTGCTCTTTTAAACAGCACTGGGTGGGGCACACTAGACTTAATCCTTATTTCTCTCTTTCTCGGAATTCACATCTTCGGCTAGTCGTAAAGCCACCAGAAATGTGTAATCAGAGACAAATCAGCATGGACAGGATTGCTGAGGATCAATAGTTCCCTGTTCTATTGCAAGAATTTGGTGTGTGTTCTGCCACTTTGTGATATTAAAATAAAGATATTTGTCTAAAGCACCAACAATAACAAAACCTGAAGCTGACAATAAATGCGTTCTCACTCGATCATATTCCACTTTTCAAGCAAAATTAAACCGCAAAGCAACACAAGATGTTTCTGCATCAGCAAAACTGCAATAAACTACAACCAAGAGGTGTTTCATTTTACCCTTACCTTTATATAATACAGTAAAACCTCCTGAATATTGTACAGAACATGACTAACATCTGGAGAGGCAGAGGGTGTATCCATTGGATGCACCTAATTATTGTGATTTCAGCTAATAGGAACCTAAATGAAAGACAGGAGTAAAGACTAGTTAATTGCTCTTACAGGACAGGTTGCTGTTAACGAAACCATAAAATACAGAGAGGATAACTCAACACGTTATGACTGCTGCTGGTCATCTAAACATCCTCGAGGCCGATGCTTTCGAGAGTGGCTGTGTATAGTAGAAGTCAAACAGCGATGATTTAAATTTCAGTGCTTTCCGGGGCCCACCCAAAGAGACGAGAGAAATTAGACTCGGTGGTTTCTCCTGACATCTCTCACTGTGTGCTCATCAGTTTCCAGTCTTGCCTTGACTAATATTATCTGCATCTTAGTCTATAATTTTGCCTTTTTAACCCATGACTTCTTCCATGTACAGAAAACAAGCATATTTTCACTGATGATCTCTCTTTCGCTTCATTTTATTCTTCATATTTTTATATTTTAACACATTATTGACAACAAACATGTTGTGGATTTGAATCAAGACCAGGCTGTTGTCACTGATTGATGATGCTTAACTGCCCATAGGTATAAATGATGAATGGTTGTCTGTTTGTAAATGGCCAGACCAGAAATTACACCAGAAATCCACTCCTAACAGTTACTGGGCACTTAAACAGAAAACAGCAGTGCATTAAAAAAAACAGTGGGCTACATTATTAGTAGCATGTAGCTTCATGAGTCTAAACGGCAAACACTTGTGGTGTACAAACACTGTGAGGCAGGATTTTACCTCAATTTATCCTCAGTCTTTCCAAGTCTATCAGAATTACATTGTTCAAAATGATCTACAGCGTTGTGTGTTTGCACTTATTAAAGTGCTAAGTGCAGGTCCTTGCCAGTTTTCCTTTTTTTTTTTTTTCGCTACATTGGGGCGAAACTTGAGCCAACTACAAATGTTTTACTTTTTTTTTTTTCTTCGCCTGCTGCGGTGGCAAACCTGCTGTGCCAATTCAGTGGTCTCGCTAATATGAATGAGTTGAATGAATAAAGCTGTGTTTATTCACAAACTGCTTTGGTCAGTCTGAAAAGTGCCTCATTAATGTTAAAAGCAAAACTGAGGCTGACGTGAATTTAGTCGGTAGTTTTATTGATGTCCTGCAGTGGTGGTCCTTTATGTGCTGGTGCCCAAGGCAGAATCGTTTTTTTTAAAGATTTTCCTGTTTGCACTGTAGCTATTTTGATACGGGAGAAAACATAGTGATTATGAAGAAAGACCTTTAAGGTTTGCTTAATTTCTTTAGAGAGATTGCTGTAAATGGCATGCAACAAGGTGTCTCGCCAGATCAAAACCAGCTCTGGATTGACAGCAGAATATCAGGGCATTTCAGAGTCTTCTTTTTTTATTACAATTAGTCATGCCACAACGGAAAAGTGTACAACACTTCTGCCACCACAGCCTAAAGTCAAACCAGTCCAGATGAGTTAGTCTGGGTTCTAGGCTGCATTTGTAAAACTGTCACCAGAGCTCCTGCAGTATATATGACATCTCCGCCCACAGCTTTGAATGGTTTCATTTTCCTTTGCAGGTTCACGTCATGGTGCTGAGTGCTGTGTGCGCACGTGTGCGTAAAAGGTGATTATGGTGTCATGACGTCTGCGGGTGTTAGGGCTGAACTCAAGAAGCCATTTAGATACAACCCCACTTAAACGCACACACACACTCACACACACATGATCCCCAGTAAATGGCTCCGAGTGTGTTCAGGGGGGACCGCAGACGCTGGACAGCTGATGTTTGGAGAGCTTTCTGTCGGTAACAGCCGCGACTAGCTGAGAAACTATGACTCAGTCGATATGTATTTCTGCCTCAGATGTGCGTTTGTGCTCAAATAAATCTCACTGGCTTCACGTGGACGTATAAACAACGTATATGTGACTGGGTCTGTGTGTAAGAAAACCGCTTTTATGACTGTGAATTAAACTGCGCTGTCCTCCAGTACGCTACAATAAAACCAACTTTATTGTACACACATGGCCACGGACATAAACACACATGACAACAAACATGAGGTGAAATGGAATAGTGGAATGTAAAAGAAGGCTTTGGCATGTTAGGAAATACGTTTATTAGATGAGAAATTCATTCCACTAACATAACTGTACAGTGGATTTGAAGCTACTGTGAGTAATGAGCATATTTCCCAAAATGCTGAACTATTCATTTAAGAAGTTATAATGCTATAATACACTGCAAAACATTTTTAAGATTTTAGAGGGAATGTTTACATTAGATCAGCAAATGAAATTGAGCATTGTATCAAGAAATATGTTTGCATTTAGATTATCAATCAGCATTGAGAGCTGATGAGTGATTTGGATTGAATAAGAAAAATGAAAAAAGTCTTATCTAAAATAACTTCACCATATTGTAGCATGCAAAGTAGTAACAGCAGTAGTAAGTGTAGCTGTGGTACTTCACAGGTGCCTTTTCTGGTTTTGATATTTCTCCTGCCCTCCAGTTGATCATATCAGTCTAAAAATCCAGCACCACTCCTCTCTCTACATCCTTAGCAGGCAGTGACTGTCAGGCAGCATTACTTATCAGCTTTTGACTTGATAACATGTGTGGTCAATTGTGATATTACATCATGGGAATCTGTGTAAAACCGTGTTTGACGCACTGACCTTTGCATCAGTTTCTCCCACAATGACGGGCTGCGAGCCAGACACTCTGGTCTACATTAGAAGCAGCGGGAGAAAGAGGTGAAGGATGGACAGATGGACAGATAGGTGGGTGGTGCATATTAAAGTATGCACTAAAGAACAGGCTGACCTACAACATAAGGCTGCTTTGTAGTTGCATGTTGTATATATTGCGGCAATGATGTCAAATGAAAAGTGAATGTTAAAATTCCAGTTTCAATTCCCCGTCACTTATATGATCTTTTTTTTATTGCCATGGCTCCAGAATAAGTTTCAGGAGTACTGGGCTGTGATGCAGAGCTGCATCTTCTTCACTGTGCAATCATTACTCAGTGATGTGCAGCTTGTAAACCAATTATCACAACAAGACTGACAGCAACGACTTGATCCACCGTCCATATTTGCCTCAGGACAAATTAAACTACTTGTCAACAAATGTTTGACACAAATCTTTACTCGTATTTCACAAAATATAGAGAAATAGTCACTGGAAGCTGACTGACGTGTATAAGCTTTAGTTTATCCGTTGAATCCACAACACACAAACTTCCCCTCCTTCCTCTGTCTGCCTCCCTCCAACACACACACACACACACACACACACACACACACACTCTACAGTGTTGTGCCGGCTGTGAAAATGTTTGTATCCGCTGTGGTTTACTGAGTGTTTAGTCTAGAATAACACCAAAGCCGTCCAGCAGTCCTAAAGCTTAAGTGTGTCACTGCCTCAAGGGTCTGCTTTGCCCCTGGACAGCCACACTGAGATCTGGTGCACTGTGTAAAAAAAAAACAACAACAACTCTGATGGCATGTCTAGTCCATTTAGTTTGTGTTATTCACCTCTGTAAGAAAAAAAGAAAATCCTCATTTTTTTTAAAACCATTTTTGTGAAAAATGACAGTATGCCTTGTGTAGTTTCCCAAATACTTTCAGTAAGAAATGTGTCTGACTGACTACAGGATGAAAACAAACAAACAAAAAAGGCTGCACGACACTAAGAAGTCTTTTATTTTGAACTTTAACCAACTGAATGCAAGTACTTCTAAAGAAAATGTTATAGTCATAAGACTTACAGGTCATGATTGCAGTTTCGAGGGAAAAAATCCAAACATTTCAAGCCCCACCTGAACACAGCCCAAGTAACATTCAGTAAAGTCCTTAAAAAAAAAAAAAACACTTGCCCTGCTGTTAAATAGCCAGGTGAGACTGAGACCGCTTGGAGTGGGGCAGGGTGAGAGAGAGCAGGGGTGATTTTCCCAAACAGATTTAGTACCTTGATCCCCTACAGTCTATTGTTCAGTGGATGCAGGGCTCAGGGTTTATAATGTTACTGAGCTTTTGGGAAAGTCACCTAATGCAGCCTTACTTGGGAATGAAAGGAACTTGCTTTGCTGCATGTGTGTAAAAACAAATGAGGAGAAAAATACTTTCATATATGTTTTCCATCAGCCAATTCAAAATAAAAAAAAGTTTACAATCTAGTAAAGCTTGCATAGAGGATTATTAAGAGGAAAAGAAAGTAACAGAGGCATAAATGTGGTGTTGTACGTTGCTACATTGTTGTGAAGGGTAACTCTTTGTCCATGCAGTCTACATATGGTTATTACTCATGCAGTCCAGTACAATATCATCACTACAACAAAGATGAGTGACAAATTGATCCTCCTTGTCTCTGGAACTCTACTGTTGGGATGGAACACTGTTCTTTCAACTTCTGTTCACTTGTTTGGTGTTTTGATGATGGTTTTGGAGAGCACTGTTGAACGTATCAGTCCTAAATGTTCCAAAGGTGTTCAACTCGGTTCAGATGTAGTAACTGTGAAGGCCATAGCATTTAATTCATATCATTTTCATAGTCATCAAACCATTGAATCAACACCTCTACAACTGTAGAAGAAAAAGAAGAAGAAGAAGGAAATGCGTTAAGGTTAAACAAACCATTCCACTTGCAAAGGTAGCGTTCTTGTTAGCTTTTTCTGAGAACATGTGATGAAGTTGCATTTCTGAGTAGTGCAAAAGGGAGTTACAGCACATTAAAGTATATCTCCATCCCGCACCTCCTCATCCTACCTCTCTTCTAGTACATCTGTATTTTCTGGCACCGTATCGAGAGCACTTCTTTGTTCTCAGTCTGAAGTTCATTTGAGATACTGGAATTGAATAATCACGTAACAGGAAATGATTAAAAGAAAAACAGTCACACATTAAAAGTGTTTCAGAGGGGAATTCAGAGCTCATAGATGAGATCAGTTGAAATTATGTTTGTAAGTGATGGTGGAAAGATTAAAAAGCTGTTTGATTTGTAGCAGTGTGACACCGTGAGCTTGGATAGGTCTCTCCTACCCAGCTGTGTTCGACTCATTTGAAGGAGGGAGGGGTAGATTCACTCTAAAGCTTCTTCTGTGGTTCTTTAGAGACAGAAAAAATTTAAATAATGGTGTACGTCCATAATTATAAGCGTCGTAGGAAGCAGCATGAAGCCTTTTCATGTGTCAGCCGTTTATTTAAATAGAGTAAAGACATGGAAAGAAACAATCTTGAAGAATCTTCTATAGAGAACACATTGTCCTGAGAGCACAACACCATCACTGGTGTTCGAAATGGGAACCTCAAATCCATTGGGATCCACAAAACACTCAGATTTGAGCACCATGCTGAAATCATTCCATGATGTTCTTAAAAAGTTTTGACAGTGAAAGAAGACAGAAACACTCGGCTGGGTAAGAGATCCCATGTGGGGACGAGCTCCAGCTGATCATAACCACAACACAAACACTGTAACACAGTTAATCAGGCTTTGCTTTCTAAGTACTTGAGCACTTTGTTTAGGAGACAATAGTCATATCACACTGTGTGAAGTCAGTGATATTAGGAATGTGAGCTATATAGGTTTAATATCACCTCAATTTGTGTCTTTTAATTCCTGATTGCTATTGCCAACTTCATTACATTCAAATCAAAGGTCTTCTTCCTGATTGGTTCACACAGCCTTCTTATTTTTTCTCAAAGCTGGACGCACAAGTACGTATTCGTGAATCGGCCTCCATAGCTTTCCTAAACAGCAGTTTGAAGCTCCAGCTGTCACAGTCCTCACGGTGCCTCATTCAAAAGTGGGCAAAGAGAGGCAGCCTGAATGGAGCTGAAGTGGACCATGAACTGTCCTGTTATTATGCACCTGTCACCCATAGAGCACAAGAAAAAGTGTATTTTGTACCAGGCTTTACATGTTTGTTTTTGCTGTAAAGTTGAACCTGTTGTTGGGGTTCTTTGGAGACTGGCCAGCTTTTGGAGCCAGTGTCTACTGTTCATTCAAGGAACAGCAGTTTATTTTTTTGGCCCTTTGCGTTGGTTCCATTTTTCAGCCAGGTTCCCAGTTGCTTGAAACAACCACATCCAGTGCAGATATCGAATTTTTTTTTTTTTAAAAAAAAGGTTATTTTTTAAAGTCAGCAGACCAGCTTTCAACTAGTTTCCCTTACGCTGTGCTGTAACAGGCCATCAGCCCGATGTGTCACTTGTTGGTCTGAAACCAAATCATAAACATGAGCAGAAAAATGTGTTTATTACTATTGTGTTACTGCTTGTAATGTGTAGTCTCCACTGTTGCTCTGCATTTTGAATGAAGAAATATTACACACATTTTGAATATCCACATTGAGAAAATGTCTGATTTATGCCATTAAAAACACAAATACCAACATGTTCTGACCTGCCACCATGGCCATAATACCAGCAACAGTGAGGTGATCCCAGCGCTAATGAGCCACATTAAATAATGACAGACTACAGCAGTTTGACAAACACCTCTCATTTTCTTTCAACTCTGAAACTGGTCAGATATACTTACACTGTTGTCCATAAAGTTGAATTTTTTTTTTTTTAACTTCTTCTCATGAAATGATTGTGACAATGTGATTTATTCTTGACAAATAAAGTGTATATCGTCTCAAAACTTTATTGATATCACAATATACAAACAATACATATCACAGTAAAAATCAAACCACAATTAACTTTTGCAAACTGTATTCAAGCTGAAACTAAATTGGGGGAATTGAACAATAGGATTAAGGGTTTCGTTTCAATTCTTCAACCTTGGCCAATTTAACAGCAAACACATATTTGAGGCAATTTCATGCATAAGAATGTCCAATGTTACCCTTTCAAATGTCACTCAGTCACTAACATTGAGTATGGCCACCTTGACACGGATCAATGCGTTATGACATTGTGGCATACTGTCCACAAGCTTGTTGATGATGTCAATGGGCAGGAGGTCCCACTCTCCAGTCAGATCCTGAAGTCAGAATTGGTTTCACCTGGTAACTGGGACTCAATATGTAATCACTACACTTGATCATAAGTGACTGATGTGTATAAATAGAAATAAAAAGAGGAATGTGTCTGATGACAAAAATTATTCCAACTTTTTGGGCAACGGTGTATGTAAGAAAGAATTTAACGAGACAGTGCGACACAATTGAATTTCCCTTCTGTGATAAATAAAGTATTTTTCATTTCATTTCAATGCCACTTTTGATGTAGATAAGAAATTAAAAGACACAATTACAATGTCAGTCTTTGTTTCTGAAATGTATAAAGTCTCTATGGTATTACGTTTTTCTACTAAAACATGTTGCTAATATTTGTAACTGTCCAAAAATCACAATTTACCAACATTTTGACAGATAAGAGCAGAATCATTTAATGCATGCTTTTTCTTTTTCTTTTTTTACTTTTCGCATTTTGCACACATGCAAATTCAAAGTGCATACTCCAGCCAGACGTTCCGTGGTAGTAGGCGATGTGAGCGGAGCAGGTCCTCAGAGGGGCCATAGCAGAGACCAGACACACACATCTTCCCTGACAATTTCTGTCCCAGCGGCTTTGATGCAGCAAGATTATCTTTCAAACCTTGAAATGAGTCCAGCAAAAACCTAAATTCTACTGAACATGTCTATTTTTTTTATTTTGCTAGCTTCAGTCAGCAGAAAGTCAGGTGGCTGCTTGTTCTGAACCCTAGGAAACTGTTTATGTGAGAAAAGAATATAGCAAGAGAATTTGTGCAAAGTCAGTTGGATGCATTAGGACCTTCTCTGGTTGTTACAAATAAAAGCGGCTGTCATTACTAGAGCAAAGCTATCTTTCTATTTACTACAACATTATACCTGCTGTGCTTTAAAACAGTTTTTTGAGAAACAGTAGGAGAACATGATACTAGTCTCACTTCTTTGGAAACACAGAGAACCATCTATGGACACATATTTCTGTGGGTTTGCCTAATTCATACTTACCAGGCTACTTATTGATACCCAGTATGTCTCTAAAAAAAACAGAATGCAAAGCTGCTGCTCTGTGGTTTTCAAATGGTGCTGAATTAGAAATTTTGCTCAGAAAACACCAAAAGTAAGACCGCTTTCTCCGAAAATGTTTATTTAAGGCTGTTGTAATGAAACTGCAATGGTTTGTCAAACTCCATCAGTTCAAGCCGTGCTTTGCCAATGTCAGTATTTGCTATGATGTGCAAAAGCTGCAGAATTTGGAACATACAAGTAGTCAGGTTGAAGTAGCTTTTACTATCTTTATTCATTTTACCTATTCATGGTCTAGGACTCAACAAAGGATCACTTCACCCCTTACAGAAAGGAAAGCTAGTGCAGTCTGGTTGGCATTATTATTAGAACAGGTCATACAAGCTCAAGCTGATACACAGTAAAAAAAAAAACAAAAAAGCAAGGTCAAGTGTTTACAGATGACTTTTGGCTGAAAGTGTTAATTTGTAAGCTGCCAAAGATCATGCAACGATGGCTGCTTTGACAGTTTCTTCACGAAGAACCAAGCTAAAAAATAGCTATGTAGTGTCAAAGAGATATAAAAGGAGGAACTAAATTCTTGTTGGAAAAACCTATTTCTTGCAATTGATTTATTTCTACCAACAGATTAAAGTATGCCATTTAAATTACCTACCATATTTCACCAAATTCAAAAGGTCTTGTGATAATGTTAGTGCTTCTCTGTAATTCAGGGTCGTCTTTTTGTTTCTTATTTGCGCAATGACTATTATATTTGCAATTTTGGACAGCAATTCAGATGCACATTCAGGACTCTTATGACGACTTCCAGACCCCTTTACAGGAGGAACAAGCTAAATTTAATCAGAACAGCAAAATGTTGAAGAAAGATGAGATGGATGATGTGTATCACAGAATACCATTCGTGTCATTTTGCTGTCTTGTAGCTCAACAGCTAAAAGATTTCATTAAAATACAGTCTTTGTTTATCCCATGTGAATGCACTGCAGGAAACACAGAGGTGGGGGGTCACTTCCAGCTCACATGAGGTCTCCTGGTGATACTAGTCTCGTGCAATATACAGCCACAGTCATTTGAATTAGGCTTAGGGTTGACTGTTAATGTAATAATTTTGTTACTGCAGCTTGTTCTTACTTACATTTACTGTATTTTAGAGTTTCTGGTTAGACATTACAAGGCTTTGAGTCTGCAGTGTCTATA
The DNA here is from genome assembly GCF_000690725.1 of Stegastes partitus. Classification (NCBI taxonomy): domain Eukaryota; kingdom Metazoa; phylum Chordata; class Actinopteri; family Pomacentridae; genus Stegastes; species Stegastes partitus. The sequence continues at coordinate 116,111 of NW_007578053.1, read as the reverse complement.
GTCTCGACATAATGAAATTATGTGAAATCAGAGAGCTGCCGTTGTTCATTTCTTTAAATTGCATACTTATAGCATGCATTTCAAAGGTTTAAATCCAGCCAACAGCTGCTGTGCCTCCTTAAGTTCTCTCATTCGTGTCTCTTTCATTATCGTCTAATGCAGGAGAAACGTAACAAAGAGGATGTTTTATTTTAACAAGCCTATAGCTTAAGCCCATTGACTTGGATGAGCTCGGTGTTTTATGATAGATGTAAATTTTCTCAGCAAGGATCCTGTTCTGATCATTTCAGTAGCCTTGTAGTGTGCACATGTAAGTTCTGACTGTAACACACACTGCTCACTCTCTCTTTCCTTTTCTCTTTCTCTCAGACTTTATTCTCCCTGTTTCTGGCGTCTTTTCATTTTGCACACGCTGTCTTTCCTCCTGTGTGTGTGTGTATGTGCATTGGGGTGTGTAACAATTTATACTCTCGTTTTTAGTGTGGAGAGAGAAGAAAACGTTCTGTCCTTCTGGGAGGAGATGGGTTTTAGAGAAGAAAAAAAAAAGCTTGGTTCTGATGTCACACACATGCTGGTGGAGTTACAGCTGACGAGCATTTGAAGCCTCTAAGAAATACAGACGTTTGCATGCCAGCACATGCGTGCACACGCACGCAGACACACAACGGCTGGAGTGCACGCTCAGTCCTTCAGGAACCAGGAAGTCCCCTTTTTGTTCATGAAACATCTGGAGCACATCCCTGAGTCCCAGGTTCCCCTGGCAACACTAAATCAACAGCCAGCCCACTGCCTGCCCTAAGATACAACATGCTGCAAGACATATTCATCTGGTCATCGGTAGGTCAGCTTTTATGAGTGGGATAAGGCACGCGTTAAGTGGATTGATAAATTCTATATCTAATTGACACGTATCCAAACTGGACATTGCAACCCCAGGTGGTCATGCTCTTCTTAAGAGTGAATGTTAGTCTTTCTTTCTTTTTTTTTTTCTAACTTTGGGAGTTTCAGAGTGTTGGAGCCAAGGAAGTAATTATAAGTAACTTTGTTGTGTTTGCAGTCAAATGAGTTCCAAACACCCTTTTAAGGAAAAGAATATGAGTTTCCACGAGTCTCTTGTGTGCAGTGGCAGGCCAAATGAGGCATGTCTGACCTTGGGAACATGGAAGCGCTGAGTCTGAGGTCACTTCCTTGTAGTCTGACCCCAACCATCCCCTCTTAACCTCCCTGTGAGGAAAAGTTTTATCTCTTCTTGTCTCTCTTGACTTTCCTCAGAGTGAATGTCAAGTAGTTATTTTTCCCCCTTGTTTCGATTAACACATATATACTTGTTTGGACATTTTGCCTTTTGAGCATAAAGGATGTGTTAAAGAACAAAAGAAAGCTCTTTGTCTACTCAGATTATTGTCTGACATGGCAGTAACCTTTAGTTCCCCATCTTCTCTAACCCTTTAGTTCCTGACTCATTTCTTTTCATCCTTTCCAAAGGGGCATCAAAATGACATGAAACACACCACACAGACCTCTGAGGCTGAGGACGTTTGTGATGCTTTGTTTGAAATCAAACCACTGACCACAAATGAAGCTGCTCTCAAATCTCAAATCTCATCAGCATAATCTTATTGTTTCATCTGACCTCATCTAAAGGATCTTAATTTCGCTGGGAAGAGGCTTGCCACTGAGAACAAATAGACGGTGCATCCTACTGTGCAAGAGTGTTTGCATGTAAGCTTTTAAATATGAGCTAGCTTTATGGAGGCTACTGTATATCGTCTCTGTTGATGTTTAACTCCCTAAACGTATAAAAGTTATTTTTATAAGCATTATTTATACTGGAGACAGAGCCACTATCCAGTGTCTTGCCATAGGTGATGTATGTGATGGCTAAAATTGCACCGACAAAGCCAAGCACTTTAATTCATATGACATTTAGTTACCTATTGGCTTTGTCTGAGCAACGTGAAGAGAAAAAATGACTTGAATGACATTAAAATAGCACCAATATAAATAAACTGCTTGATTTATTACTTATAGCTAAGTGTGTGTGTTTGTGCGAAAGAGTGCGACGTTGGGAGGACTTTAACAGACTCGACTGTGGCATGGTTACAGCAGTTACAGCACGTCTTCCTCTCAAAATTAGACGCCAAATCAGCTGGTTGTATTCTCACACAGCTTTTCTTGGCAGGCAAATGCGAGTTAACAGCCACTCATCATCACAAGACACGTTCAGTGTTGTTTCTTTGTCAAAACGAGCACGCAAAATATATTCCAGTAACACAAGAACAGCCACGGTTGAAGTGCTGTTTCCAAATCTGACACATAAATTATGAAGTATTCTTTGAGGACATTTGAAAATTTGTCCTTCGTGCCATAAGTGGGTGGAAAGTTATTTTTTATGATAGGTTTCTGCTTTAATTATGATTTACAGGGAAAGTTCCACATTTTCGGCAACACTTTTTCTTATTTGACTCGTGCCAACAGTTAGGTAAGCAGATCATATACTGTCGAGAAAGATGGATGAACCCTTTGTAATGTCAAATGGTTTCCTGAACAGCGGTTCTGAAGCTCAGTCTGGTGGGCCATCGGAATCTGAGCAGTGCCTGACTCAGTAAATCTCCTGGTTAATCCAGAAATGAGCAAAGAGATAAAGCGTGAGTGAATCTAAAAGGGGCCATGCAAACATCTCTGGACCTGTTCTATGGTGGTACATATGTTCAAAACTTAGTACAATTTAAATGTATGTGTTATATAACAGTTCAGCCATCAGCCAGTTGTCATAAATGGAGAAATTATCTGAAGAGACCATCTTTTTTGTTCCAGTCTGCAAACATTTTTATTTCAGCTGTAAGGTTAGACATTTTAACATGACAGTCTAAGGGGATTGACCCAGCCTCAAGTGGCCATATAAGCAACTGCAGTTTTCATCACTTGTGTGTTATCTTCATTTTTCAGCCCTTAAGGCTGCCACTTGGAGCAGATCAATACCACTATAATTCTACTGAAAGCAGCCGGCTAACTTTGCTTAGCAAAAAGAGAGAGAAACAGGTAGAAACAACTGGTCTCTTTCCCTTCAGAGGAGACGAAATCTGCCAAGCAGCAGCTCTAAATCTCATTACTTGACATGTACCTCGTTTATTTCGTACAAACAAAAGTCCAAATGTAAAAACTACTATTTAACTTTTTATTGGAAGTTATGTACTGGGCAAGTTTTGGACTTGGACAGGTAGCTCTCTAAAGTCTCTCGCCCTTTAAAATCCTGTAGAACAAGTCGTTTTTACAACTGGGGTTTCCCACACACTAAAAAACAAGCTATAATGTGTTCATGCTATGATTAGCTGTTTCTGCTTTTTTTCCCCCAGTCTTTACACTCAGTTTGGGATTAGCTTTCTGCTGAGTGAAGCAGAATATTTAATATGCAGATATTCAATTCAGTTCAGTTCAGTTTTAGTTATATGGCACCGATTCGTAACAGAAGTAATCTCAGGGCAATTTACCTAATAAGGTGAAGGCCTTAAGAATGATAGAGAAAACCCCAACCACCTGTAATACCAACTGAGCCAGCCCTAACTATAAGCTTTATCAAGAAGGAAAGTATTTAGCCTAATCTCAAAAGTAGAAAGGGTGTCTATTGGCTAAAAAGTGAACACATGTAGTCCAAAACAATAAACTTCCCTTGAAATGTTATTATTTGACAGTTTCTTAAAATAGGTCTTTCTGTTCTACAAGAATTTGGATAAAACTAGAGAGAATTTGTGAAACTTTTATCAAAGCACCACTTGCTGTTTCATCTCAGTCCTGGTAGAAAGCATTCTGGTGAATCCGCAACCAAAGCTTCTGCTCCCTGAGAGAAAAGGTCTGTGGCTCTCTGATCTGCTACACATGTTGCATAATCTATACAAATACTACAATCCAGATTATTTATTTTGGCCTTAAATTTGCTGTGGGTACATACTGTAAGCCTGAGGCTCATGCTCCTGTGACAATAAAGTCAAGTCATGTCTTTCAAAGCACCCTGCTTTGAAATCCAGAGCCGCATCTGTAGCTGGTAAATGGCCAGAGTCTGCTTTGAGTGAGTTCATCTCTCTTTGAGATGATCCTTGTCACTGTTGTTTGAATGACGATTAAAACTGGCTGTTAACTTGAACAGAAAAACGACCAAATTTGGTTTTACAGATGAAAAGGTATTTGACCTCAAGAGAAAAGACTGGAACGACGGTCGAGGGCTTGTTTGTATGAGAATGTGATATTTATTACAGTGCTTTTGTGACATTTAATGCGCTGTTATGAGGTCATGGCCTCTTATGCTGCCATGTGGCCTCTGATACATCCGTGCGGGTTTGGAATGTCATAAAGTTAGAAAGATATAATTACAGTAAATTGATATAATTGCAGTCAATTCGCGCTAATTCTTAATCATAAGACACCATTAGATTACGCTGAAGCTGAGAACATTCTTCCCTCTTGTTCATAGCAGCCGCAGTTTTATAGTGTTTGCACTCATGCATTGGTAATGCCTTTTACTAATAAGGAACAACTGGGTTTGGCTGTTCACTTTACCTTTGACCTTCTGACCTCTTCAGTTTCAGCCCAAAACCTGTAAACCTCAGCTCCTGGTTGAGCTCATCTGTCTTTTATTTAAAAATATTTCTCTATTTTGTGTTTTAAAATTTAGGTTTGTGTCCTTCTTGCACTATCATACAGTATGCAACACATACTTTCCAAGTTTTAAAGGACCTTTTCAATCCTTTAAAGTCAATGACTTTGTGATTTTTCACCTGTCAGTTACATGTATAAACATTTTTGTTATATGTTAACTTTGAGAATGTTAAGGACCTGCATTGATCTAAGAATTCTTCTTTTTTTTTCATGTAACATCGGTTTAAATTACATTGCTACATGGTTGATTTGATGTTCACTCAGAACACACATTATTCTAATCTAACATTTCAGAATTAATTTGGAATGAGTTAGAAACATTGTCGCACTATTCAAAGTGGTGTGACAACAATACGTGTATAATGTGTATTTTACACTACTGCCAGTAAACTGTAACAGCTCTGACATATTTTTCATATTTTCTAAATGATTCAGGATGTCAAATAATAACTTCTAAAGTAAAACAAACTCAATGAAAAACTTAAGTGGGTGTCATTAGAATGTATACTGGGTCTTCCCTCAGTTTGTCTTTTATGTCTAGATCAGAATCCTAAAAGACTTAATGGGTTTTTGTTGACCAGCAAAGCCAGACTTGTGGTGGTGCTCCCTGACTTGCATAAAACAAAGCTGAATCTGTCCCTCTGCACTCTGTGACTGTCTGTTGTCAAGATGTGCACCCTTCATCTTAAAGCTTTCCCATGACTCTGCATTGTTTGCTGCAAAAAACAATTGTTTCAGTGTTTATCCCGGTGGGGATTTTGGTGTTCAAACACATGAAGCCACCCCACCCTCGGTAGTCATTATCATTACTGACAGCATAGAAAATGCTGCATTGGTTCATGGTTTATTGAGGATTTTTGGCCAATGGGTTACTTTTTTTTTTTTTCATCTGTGGAGGAAAAAATGAGTCAAATACGTCCAGCAATGGCTTATAATAAATTAAAGCTTTTTTCCCCCTTATAGTGAAGCATTCATACATTCCTACTGAAAGCTGAAATTACTTCCTACATCTGCTCTACTAGCCTCTGTTCCACAATATACTTTGCATAGAATTAGCTGGAGGGTTTCTTTAATGTCCACAAAGTCCCCAAACTGTCGTCATCTTCATCGCCATTTCCAGAATCCGAAGTGGTCATCAGGCACACATAAGGAGACCCTCCCTTACAAGAGTCAGTGGTCCTTTAATCAGCTTCCACTGGGGAGAGGTCAAATTCACTCTGCTTTATTGAATTAGAGCGTGTGCAATGTGCACTGTGGGACTGGGCCAGAGAGAGAAACAGAGGAGGAGACAACAGGAGATAGGAAATAGATACAGAGATAGAAAAAGAAAGAAAGCTCATGGGTGCCATTACAACAGGGGAGACTGGATATATTCTGCGACTTCATTATCACACACCTCCAGACGGCGAGCATGTACACAACTCAACTGAATGTGATTGCCACCTTCGGTCTTACTGCTCACTGTGGGCCCAATTTAGAGCAAGACAATGTGCCAGTTGAGACTGCAGATACAGTACAAACAGAGACCCTTGTCCTCCTGCAAGATGCAATGATTAATAAATGCATGCAGAATAAAATCATTGTTCAGACACAGTTTTCTTTTTTTTGTCACATGTCGTGGATTTTCATGCTTGTTATCTTAAACACCTGAGAAATTGTGAGAGTCTACAAGAGCAGATTTACTTTGGGAAAGTCACTTTGTGTTTTATCAGAACAAATTCTTTGCATTTTGCAGAGTGACTTGCCGTGCAGTAACCCCCCTCCTCCCCATGACCTTAACCCTAACTTTAACAATGTCACGTGCTCTTTTAACGCTGTAAAATGACACGCGTAGAAATGCTGTAAAATGCAAAATGTGCCAAAGGCGGCGTGCTATTTATACGCAATCCCATAATATCACATTATCATACTAAAATGTAATGATTTACGTTGTTGGGACTTGTTTTTTGTCCTCAAAAGGGAGGCAAATTCGCACAGTGTAGCAGATTTATGTCCCCACAACATGAGCATTACACATACAGACACACAACCATACTGTAGCCCTCCAGCTGTAAACTCCTCTCCAGGCATTAAGGAATTACCAAGAGAATCCAGCCGCAGCTGAAGATTTCTCTTTCTCTCTTTTAGTCCCTCGCATTTTGAGTGAATGCACACATTCGCACAGAAACACGTGTGCGTCTCCACACACAAATGAATAATTTTCTTCATGCTGGGCTTTAGGGGTGTGAGGGTGACACGTTTATGACCACATCTGGGGATGGTCCCGTCAGCATTTCTTCACTTTTCTCCTCACGCTGCTAGACAGTAATGTAAATGTTTGCTACTGTGGAATTAATAGGTTTAACAAAATCTCTACTGTGTGCACTCACGTTTTACTTATTAGGGGAATTGTATACATTGGGCTGGCTCTGCACCAGTTCAGTTTGTGAGTCATTTCTTATCAGAACTGAGAGAGCAAGGACTTCCAACAAAGCATGCTTTATATCACAGGATTGTGGGTTAAAAAAAAAAAGAGTTTTCTGAACCTTGGGTGGCCTGCTATTTAGCCGTGGGGCAACAGACGTCTGGACTCTACCAACGTCGCCCATTAAGGCTCCACTCGACTGTTCCCGTCACCAAAGGCAAACAGAATTCAAACTAATGTTAGATATTGAACCTCAGAATTTAATTTCAGCATATTTGTAAAGACTTCTGTCCCAAACAACCACCATCAGAGAAACAGAAAAAGATTTTTACTGTCATAGGGGACTGCTTTTATTCTCTCTGCGGCATAAAGAACACATGGGAGTTTTTAAAACAATTAGCCCTGCTGAATGAGGCTCATTATGTAGTTACAGGGTTCACAAGAGAGGAAAAGGAAGGGAAAGGTGGAGAAAGATGGAGAAGCTGGTAGGAGAAGGAAGCTGTGGGTGTATATGTTGAAAGACAGGGGTGAGAAGAAAGAGCCAGAGCTTAAAAAGAAATAAGGTAGAAGTCCCTCCGCCTTTTTTTTTTCAAATTAGAGGAGATGCAGGAGCGGTTGAGATTGGAGGAAGGAGGTGGATGTTCTGCTTAAGTTTTCTGAATTAAACCCCAAATGTGGTGAGAAACCCCATGGGGAAGGTGTGTATGGGATGCATCAAATTGAGAAAAACACTCCACCCTGACATGTGGCTTTGCCAAGACCCCAAGACCCCAGGGCCAGTTATCGTACGCTGATCTCAAACCCGCTGAGGACATCGTGTTTATAAAGAGGCTAAACAGATGACTAGGACAAGGACTTGGACAACTGAAGAGTATGAACAAATGTTTATCAGGGAATAAAGGAAACACACGAAAATAGGAAGCAGTCTTTTGAAGAGATCAGTTGGAGCAGCGATGTGGTCCCACCACCTCCTTGAAATCCTAGACTCTGGAGAAGAGCTCTAGCTGCACGTGGCCTGATGCAACATCATCTTTCTTTTGTCACACTTCTGTTATGAAGCGCGTGCTGTGGAGGTTTTTATTCAAAAATGTGGATATCATTAAATGAAAGGTCATTTATCTCAGTCATTAAAACTGAATACCATTACTTCAAACTACAGCCTGTAGTAATGAATTAACTAAACTAACTCACTCTGAAGTAACCTACTAACATACTGTAGTCACTGCAGCCAAGTTTGTGGTCATCGTGCTCTCCAATTTTGCGAGCCTTTTGTTTAACCTAAACCTCTGTTGCAGAAAACAAACGACCACTGTTGCATCTTTTTCCATGCCTCACCTTTAATCTAACTCGAGTGAGAAGTCTTTCTAGTGTTTCTAGCCTGAAATTTTCCATCCCATGCATTTACTGTATAATTTACAGCTATTCCTTGGCTCGCACTGGCCGTGGTATTTAGACTGCATGTTCTTCCAACATTACATTTAACACAATGCAAACCCAACGCTGTGAATGTACTTACAAATTCACCTATTTATGTTCAATTTATATCAACATTCTTTACTGGAGCTTATGTTTCACTATTTTGTTTTGGCACATCTGCATTATACACCACTATTACTGGCAATCTATGAGTAAATACAGCACTATGGAGGACTGTGGTGGACGCCAGCAATCAGAAGCTGGTGCAGCTATCCTGCTGAAACAAAGACCATATGATATTCATCAAATAAACATCAAGTCATACATTTATATCAGGGGATTTCATTCTCAGTCTCTCACTTTCGCTGATGCGTGTAGGGCAGATCTTCAGTGGAGGTACTGGAGAGTCTTGCAACAAGTGTATTTAACATCACAAATATTCACGTTGGTGGCCAAGGCAATGCAGCTTGTTCCATGAGTGGATGTATTCCTGCCAATATTCCGTCTATCATATGTTGCAGTGTCTGTGTGTGTATACAGTGGGCAAGATATGTGTTTGACATGACTTGTCAAGGATAATTAACTGCATTGTAACTGTAGCCCTTCTATGTAGCAGGCTTCATTCAGACATGGTCACTTTTATGTTAATTTTCCTCATGACTTCATCTGGACATAAGAATGACATGATTTGTCGTAACATGCAAGACTGCACAGCACATCAAGCGATATAATGCATATTAATGCACAAATAAACAAAAGGATAACTCTGAACTAACAGCAAGCTAATCAAAGTAATAGCTTAGTTTGTTTTTGATTTTCTGAAAATTCTGTCCATATGTGATGATGATCTATTACTACTTTACCAAGAGTAAAATAAAAATGTCCCAACAGTTGTAAAGGAGCTCAGCACTCAATCTAATGATGGACACCATTTAATGTAACTGCAGCTGATAAACTCACCCGTCTGATTTGCTGTTAGATTCTAAACCAGTGGTCGGCAACCTTAAATACTCAAAGAGCCATTTGGACCCGTTTCCCACAGAACAGAAAACACCGGGAGCCACAAAACCCCTTTGACATCTAAAATGAAGATAACACTGCATATATCGTTTTTACCTTTATGCTGTGTATTTAAAAAAAACTATAGTATGTTGCATTTATGAAAGCAGTGCACTGCTATAGAGGAAACACACTTTTATTACTGCATGCAACAAAAACATTTTTAAACCTGAAAAAAAAAAAAAGACGCTCAGTTGAAGGTTATTTTGAGACAAAATACTTGATGTCTATTTGAATGCTTTTTGTATAGATGAAATAAAAAGCCAATCTTAAATTATCCACCTGCAGCAAAGTACAAATGACGTCTGAGTGGAATAGAACAGAAAAATAGAAAAATACTTTATTTATCCCAGGCCTGGGAAATTACTGTGATACAGCAGCAGCAAAGAAAAAACATCAGTCACAACAGAAAAAGGCTAAAGTTAAATACTATTTAAAAAATGAAAAATAAAAATAGAGTGAAGTTAAAATAAAATAAATAAATAAAACAACTGTACAAAATGTGCAAATTGAAAACAGTGCAAAGACAAAGGAGTTTACAGAGCAGAGAGCTGAGAATGCTCTTAGCCAGACAGAGGTGAGGTGTTGTACAGTCTGATTGTCCTGCTGACTGCAGCTGGGACTGCTGACCAGACTCCTGACCGCCTGTGAGCGCTTCGGGATGGGGAGGAGCTCACAGCAGCACCCGCTGCTTGCTGTGGACAGTAGCTGCAGAAAAATATGTGTTTTCACGTCAGAGTCTCCAAAACACCAGAAAAGTCTCCAATAACACCAGAAAGAGTTGATAGATTTGCCGCTAGTCACTTTTGACAAAAAAAAAAAAAAGGCACCAAGAGGATTTGGAAAGTCGCCACATTTAGCGAGAAAGTCACCAAGTTGGCCACAAGTGTCGCACATCGGCGGTTGTGACGCATATTTTGAGCGACAAAAAAATTAAACATTTTATTTTAATGTTACAAGTTCACAAAAATCTTAGAATTACATTTCAAAAATTAACGAACAATAATTAAAAACATTTAAATTAAAATACTCAATAAGAACTCAATACTAAATAATTTATTTTCCAAAGCCACAAGAAGCCGCAACAGGGCTCCATGTGGCTCCGGAGCCGCAGGTTGCCAACGCCTGTTTGAAACAATCCTGTCTCCATGTTGGGAATAATTTAAAATTAGAAGTAATTAATGAAATTACTTCAGTTCTATGTGCACAAATGCATGCAACTCTCCCTCTTTGGAGACGCTCATTTGGATCCTGTTGGTGTCTGATAATACAGGTAATTAATAAAGTCATAAGAAAAGATGCCAACAAATCACTGGAAGCAACAAACTGTTCTTATGGACATTTCAGTTGATGAGAAAGGTGTTGTTTTGTCTGTTTATTATGTCTTTTGCATTTGCTGTGATGTTTTTTAGAGCATTAACAGTGTTCAAATTTAGAAAGCCTTCAGAAAATTGCTTCACTCAACTCTAATTTGTCACCTGTGTGGGCGTATCCTTTAAATACAACCTGATGCACTTCAGACATGTGTCGTGTTGAAAGCGATACAGAACTAATAAGATGGCCTCCGAGTGGATTTTTTCTTGTTCTTCATTGATGAACAGAACATCCTTTGCAGGCTTAGTCCCGTTGAGGTCTAGTCCTGGTGTGTTGTCAAGTCGCTCTCCTGCTTCTGTCTTGTTTGAAGTATCGTGCAAATAAACTTCATTAAAGTTTTATTGCACTTTTAGGAAAGGGAGTAAGGAGCAAGATGTGGTGCAGCACAGCAGTGGTTCACAACCTGCTGAGTGGCTTAGGCCTTTCTGTGCGGAGGTACCATGTTCTTGTGCCTCCATGGGTTTTCTCTGGGTGCTCTGGTATCTTCTCACTGTCCAAAGAAATGTGTGGTGGATTACTGGTGGTTCTAAATTGGCTGTGAGTGTGAGCGTGCATGGTTGCCTGTCTGTTTGTATTGGCTGTGTAATGGACTGTTGACCTTTGTTGTATACTGCCTATCACCCAGTGTCAACTGGGACAGGCTCCAGCATCCCATCAAAACCATTTACAGGATAAAGTGGCTATAGCTGATGGATGAATGGTGTAAAGGGCAACTAAAGTCAAGGAGGCAGGGTCAATTAATACAACTAAATGGTGTACAATACCACACCAAAAGCAACAAAAAATCCATTCTGACAACATGCACAGTGACTTGGTGTGTTATTTACATGCCTATTTATGATACCACTGTGTGAATGCTTATTTCTTTTAATGAAATGTTCTAAAGTAGTAAGTAAGTTGCTAATACTATTGCAGCTTCAGTTTCATATATAGACATGTTTACTGATTTTCAGCACTATTCACAAAAACCCACAAAACCGTCCCTGTGGATGATAGAAGAACACCTGCCTAGAAATGGAAGAGCATCACCTGTATCATTTCCAGCACATAACTTCCGTTGTACAATAAGCCAGTCTTCTGCCATTACTGTTTTCAGAGTGTTTACACAGGATAATTCTTGCATGACTGTTTACATGCTATTGTAGATTGTGCATGTCATTTGGCATGTGTGTATTGTCTTTTAAGTTAGTCTTTTTGGCACATTGGAATAGGCGGAAACATGATGTCATTCATCTCCTTCTTGTAAGGTAAATATAAAGTTTACTTTGAGTTTCACACATCATTATCATCTTATATGTTTTGGTATACTGAATCATATATAACTATAACAAACTGAATCTGCGCAAAAACCCATTTTGGAATGCATCATAAATTGATCTGATTTTGAATGCTTTGCAAGGAGTATCTATGAAAAACAAATGCATCGATTCCAAGTCTTAGATGCAGAACTACAACTTTCCAAAGCTTCTGATCCAACTCATAAAACGCATTAGACATAGTATCACCACTGGGGAATCTATGAAACTAACTGAACTTTATGGCATCCAAGTTGTGCAAAGATTATGACTCCGTGGTGCAATCTGTCCTTCGTCTCAAAGCAGGTAGGGTTAGCCTAGATTTGGGTAAGGTGAGGGTTAGGGGTCGGAATGGGTAGCGTAGTTCCAAAGCTCAAAGGAAAGTAGCAAGCAGCTGAGAGGAACAGGCAAGCTAAGACTTAGTCAGCTGCTGGAGACAGTTTGCCAACAGGGAGCCATTAGCTAGCTAGCAGCGACGCTAAGCAGTGCCGTAATGTATTTGGCAGAGTCCGAGCAGCGATGGCGTTGACTGCTGACGCACTGAGAGAAAAGTCTGGCTGCTTCTGCTGTGGTGCTGCTCTGCTCACATGTGCTATTCTCCTCTGGATGGATGAGAAAAAACCTACTTCACTGAGAGACAAAACATAAGAGAAACAGAAACAGGGAAACTGCTACTGGGAGAGTTTGTAAAAGCACTGGTAATAATTTTTTATGATTTTTTTTTTCAATGCACATGGCGTAACAGTTGTGGATGGGTAAAACCAGTGATGGAAGAGGTATTTAGAACCTTTCCTTCAGTAAAAAGTACCAAGAACAGCAATGGAAATATACTCCAATACAAATACGTAAAAGTACATAAGCAGTAGTGGCAAAATGTAAGTAAAGTATTAAAGTATGAAGGTTATGAAATGAAGTAACTTTTAAAATAGATAGTTTCCTGCAGCACTGTCATTTTTGGAAAACAGTGCCAAAGCAGAGGTAAATAGTTTGGTAAGGACTATTCTGACTAATGGACTAATACATATTTAGTGAGCATTTCCAACAGAAGGATGGTGTCGGTGGGATAGACTCAAATGAAACTCCAGCGTGTGGTTATGGTTATGAAAAATCCATGTCATCTAGTGTAACACTGTTGCTTCTTATTTAGTTTTTAATAGCTCTTGGACAGCAATGGAACAAAGGGGAAATAACATTAGGATTTGAATGCACAGACAAAACTTGTTAGTGTGATCAATTCACAGTTGGTTTTGGTTTTGTTTCTCACAGAATGATGTCAGACTTGCTGCTTTTGATAGGAAATAGCAACAGTAATGTAATGAATACTTGGTGATATCAATGGAAAAAAAAAAAAAAATCTTGTTTGGACCCTTGACTACTTTCAAAAACACAAGCAACGACATGTTTATCCCGCAAATTTTCCATCACAGGTGCCAGCGAAGAAAGCCAGTGGAGGAAGTCTGACAGTAAATGAATAAACATGTTTAAACAAACATAGAGACAGAAGGACAACTCTTTCTCATAGGATAATTCATATCACCATCAGCAATTTAATGTCAGATTCAACAATGATTTAAAGACATTAGCACACCCTTGGATTGTCCCAACTGTCCACCCTTTAATAAACAACATGTGATTCAACACAAACGCACATGTATATATCAGCTAACTGGCCAGATGGCTTCAGCAGGTCATCTGCAGTCTGCCAAATCACAAGTAAATCACATTACGTGTGTTCACACATGTTGGGCAGCATTTTTGTTGATGTCCATAAAATGATGAATCCATTTTCCCTTGTCTTTTGTTTTGGTTGTGCAATATTGAACTATTGGAATACACATAAACAAATCAGTTTCCTCTTAAGGGCTCAAGATCCAAATCTGTGCTTGGACTGACCATTTGGGAACTTTGGCAGAATTCAACGAGGCTGACTCACCTTTGGTCTGCACACTTCTTACTCAGTAATGGTAGCACATTGTTTCATAACACAGTTGCAGACTGTGACTATTTCACCAGTTCAAATTTCACGTAGTCACATTTGTGCGGTTGCATGATGAAAATTAGGCTGTTTTCTCCACTACAGTTGTCACTGTGGTTTTTTTCCTTTACTGGCTCAGTTTGCCTCTCGCTGCACGACACATGAAACTATCTATTTAGCAGTTTATTATGAAGCAGTCTGTTGTTGATCCTCTTTTTTTTTTAAAAAAACAAACGAGGAGAGAGAGGAGGCTGAGGAAGAGGTCCTGCCTCAAACACACCTGATAATGAGAGCACAGGTGTAGGAATGACAGAACAAGAACGACATTCGCTCACAATGGCTAATACAGCATTGGGTTGCAAAATTAAATGAATAATACTTTTTTTTTTCTTAGCCCACAACTGAATACACGTGATTAAACGTAATACTGACATTGAAAATGTTCTGCACATAGAAAACAGCACATGTAGTTAAAATCACATGGTTTCTAGTTGGATAATTCTGACTCATTTCAATGTCATTTTTGGTCACACATCTGTCCAAATTGCTGCACTGCAGTAGCTGAGTGGGGAGACCAGAAGCTTCTCTGTGCACAGCTGACAAACTACTGTAGTCTGAATGTGAGGCGTTCAGGGAACATCAGTAAATTGTGTTGTCTATCTATAAGCAGATGTTCAGTGAGTGAGGAGTTGATATAGGAGTAATATCGGACAACCTCAGACAAAAAAGTGACAAAATAAATATATTTTAAGTCTCGAGTAGCTGTCTTTACATGGAAGTTAAGACAACTATTCATCAGTATGTAAGGCTGATTAGTACCATACTGTTGCCAGGCAGCTAAATACACTAGTTAAACTCAGTAGATTACTGTTATTTAGTCGGCTGTTGTGTTGTAAATTACACTGGACCAAAGAGCAGATTTAGTGTCCGGGAAGCCAAAAAAGCACTGTATCTGATTTCTTTAGTAGATTA
This sequence comes from Stegastes partitus, assembly GCF_000690725.1. Classification (NCBI taxonomy): domain Eukaryota; kingdom Metazoa; phylum Chordata; class Actinopteri; family Pomacentridae; genus Stegastes; species Stegastes partitus. The sequence goes on along the minus strand of NW_007578053.1, from coordinate 100,963 downwards.
ATTGAAGTGCATAACTGAAAATGTGTGCAATATTTAGGCCATGTTGATTTTGAATTAATTCTCAAAATTGATATCTGACATTTTTCAATCAAACAATGTACACATACTCATATCAGTCCTGCGCCTTCCACACATAGTTTGTAATTATATCTGTTTGGAAGACGACAGTTCTCTCTATAATAAAATAGTTCGTTTTAAGGTGGCAAATGTTTATCGTTTACCATGTATTCCCCTTCCACCAAAATGTTCCAAATGTTCCAACAAAATGGCAGAAGATGACTATAACAGACATGACGAACAAAAATAAAGAACATTAATTGTTTCGTGTTTGGCAATGAAGCTGCCATTGACATATTTTTTTCTGTCCCAACAGTTAGTAAAAGTCTAATAAAGTACAACTGCACACAAGAAATACTGACACTTCATGCAGAGGACATACAAATGACTAAATAAAATCTTTCTCATAGATAAATGAAAACTCTCAACACCAGCAAATTAAAACAATAGTTGTTTTTATTTGGCACAACACAAAAGTGCTTTTATGATAACACTGCCCATGACTAGTTTGGCTTGAAAATAACCCCATGGTTCAATTGTCAGTCTCATTCATTACACCTTGAAAAAAAAATACCAAACCTTCAAAAACTGTATAAAATGTCACTCAGTTTTTCTTTTTCATTTGTCATCCCTCAGTAAGGCACCTCTCAATTTCAAGGTACACAATTTGCAGATGACTGCATTTCCGTGCAAATATTTTTGAAATATGTTTAAATGAAAGTTTTCAGTCTGCTTAGTCTTTATTGTCTATTGTACTAAGGTCTGAACATAGAAGCTACAGCTCCATATAGTTTCAATGCTGCAAAAAACAGAAGTCTACAAATCATGTTCACATGTGCTTTATATTGAAATCATTTCTGAATGTATTTATTGCTTTTGCAGTGTAGACATATGGAACCTTAGGGGTGTGCATGTATACCAGAGAGCTTCTTACTAAGTACAGAATCCTATAAACCACAAAGTGGTCTCAAATAAATATGCTGGTTTTCTATCTAAGTACAAAGTACAAAAAAAACACAGGTTCATCACTTTTCTTGAAATCAATAACTTATCCCTACAAATTGCATTTTTATTGTTGTTATTGCAGACAAAACCCCCAGCTCATAATTTCACATTGTTTGGTCAGATATACAAGTCATTGTCAGAACAGTTGAAAGCACAACAAATACATTTTTTTCTGTTTTTCTTATAAAAACATGAATGAAAATAAAGAATCTTTGGTAGCTAAGCAAAAATAGAATAAAAATGTCTATATATAAAAATGCATTGAAGTACAAAGTAAAAATAAGTAAACGGCTACAGCAAAGGGCAGACAAGGCAGAGAAATCCAGCTTTGACTTAATACGGAACTGCGTATAAAAAAAAGGACACTTTTATATTTCATACCACAAACAGATCATAAATTACTTGAGACTGTCAGAATGCATCAATCTTTGGACGGCATCCTGATGCCTTAATGCAATGCATAGAGAACCACTGAGGTATTTCATCTTGATTACGTCAAGCATCACGCTGGACAACGGGAGCGACATAAAAGTGCGTAAGAATTAAACTTATGTCTGCTCCTGGTCTATTGCAAACACTGGACTTGTTTCATTCCATTCAAAATGCTGCTCCCTTCCATCAAGTGCCCTTATTCACATTCCTATTATCAGGTAGTACTTTTCCCACATTAGGTACGCTAACATTGTCTTATCACATTTACTATTTCCTTTGCATTGTTCAACACAGTGCAAGGAAGCATTGAGGTGTAGCCACAGTATCCTCAATACAGTATGTGAAGAATGGAAGAGAGCAAGGGCATGTGGAAGGCATAAAATCACAAAGTCTTTGGATTGGAACACGTCCACCTTGTCTGCTTGGTGGTTATCATTCAATTTGGTAGCAAGAAATACATTAACAATAATTGTGTTAAAACCATTTTTGCATCATACACCCATAATTCATATTTTTTAAAAAAGGAAAAAAATGAATAACAAAAAAAAAACATTATTTTCTGTAAAAAATTAAACAGTCAGCAGCAATGATACACCGTCTCTCTCTTGTGGTCACATGTTCACCTGATCAGGTGGAGATTATATCTACCAATCAGTGATCAGTTTGAGATTCTTCACTTTGTAAACGTTGAGAAAAAACAAACAAACACTGCAGTCATGTCATATGGGATTAACAACAAACCTTTTTGCTGCGCCGTTTTACACCATTACTGAGTGATGATATGATGTAACAGGAGATTACTGTGTACTGCGGAGGAAATTAGAAGTAGCAATTATGAATTTACTCTGTTAAGATATTCCACAGGGTACATAGCAAGTGCTTTCTTGTTCTTGGCATCCAAAGCAAGGTTACCTGATTCTTTTGCCAAGTCCTGATGTGGTATTTAGCTACTGACTTAAAGCTCAACATCTGAGGAGTACGATGTAGTTTATGTCTTTCCCATATGACATGAGTGCGACAAAAGAAAGTGAGCAGCTCTCCATTTTAAAGCCCTTTCTGCACCTATTCATGCTTTGCAGATTGATTAAATAGTTCTTCCCCAAACAGATTAAACACTGAAAAGGTACACCTATGCATTGCCCCCAGAATTAACAACTGCAGACATGTGGCATTGAAACAGTAAACAGATGCAGTATTTTTTTTTGTGGATTTCTTTTTAGTGGTGGCAAATCACGACTACTAAAGTAATCGTCAATGCCGTGCAGTTATTTGACAGTGGAGCCAAACTGGCAGTCATTTGGCTTTCCATTAGTGGGGGCAACACACAGATTGCTTTTTAGTTGGGGTGTGCGTACATTACTTGGAGGCACAATGATGCTCTGGAGGTAAAATATTCTTACTGGTCAAGTTAAACCCCAATGGGGGAAGCTAAAAATCCACAGTTTCTCTGGCTAAGTTGCTAATGTTAGACTGAAGCCCAGTGAAAATGACAAGGGTAAGAGGTAGCTAATATTAAGAAGCCTAGCACTCTTGCTGCCAACTGCAATATACGTAGTCTCGCCATTCCGAGTTAGCCCGTTTGCCACATTCGTCGATCTTCAGCTAGACAGATTATGGTTAGATTATGCCATTTATATGTTTTTACCATTCAAGTTTGAAAACAAAAAAAAACTGGTTCTTTGCCCATTTTGATTGAACTCAACCAATTTTGCCTCCAGAGCTGCTCAGCATCTGTAAAACATTTGCTTAACAACAACAGGGTGTGAGTGAAAACAACCCAAGAGAGTTCAGTGGTAAATGATGACTGTAGTCTGTAAGTCATACATCCAGCACCATATCATAGTGTGTTTCCTTCTTCCTCTTCCCACATTTGTTTATGAGCACTGCATACAACGTCAACAATATGACCCAGTAACTGGCGTAGACGACTGCTCCTACGATCAGAACAATCTTCTCTGATTCGGGGAAGGGTTTTCTAGTCTGAAGTACTATGGTGTATAGAATCCCAATGAAGAGGATGGTGAACCAAACTGATATTGGAATCAGTCCGATGAAGTTCACCACTATTGTTTTCCTCCCAGAGGTCCCCCATCCAGACTTGTTGATTGTCGCTATTGCAAACATTTTGGCTGGCAACAGGCTTGACATATACAGTACAGAATAGAACGACATAAACACCATGACGATGTTACCTCTGAGGCAGCTGGCGAATGACGACTTTATCAGCGCCACTGCTTGCACAATGAGGAGAAACAACAAAATATTCCAGAGCCTTCCTTGGTAGAAGAGTTGGATTGCAGTGGCAATGAGGAAAAACGGGAAGAAGCCGGTGATCACAGCCTCGTAAGTCATCCATAGATGGTGCTTGTGGAACCACATGGAGTTGTAGAGCCATTCTCTGAAATACGACTTACTCCACCGTGTCTGTTGGTTGAGCCACCGCAAATATGTAATCGGTGTCTCAGTGAGGCACTTTGATCGTGCAGTGTATTTGGTTGCGTACCCGAGGCTGAGAACTCTGTTTGTGAGATGACGGTCATCCCCAAAACTGCAGTGGGATCCCATGAAGGTCTGATTGTACCAGTCCTCAACAAACTCGTGCAGGAGGGAGTTTCGGTACATTCCTAAAGGCCCGCTGATGCACTGAACACAGCCGAAGTAGGACTGGCAGGCTCGCTCAATGTTGAAGGCCATCCAGTATCGCACACTGCTCAGGAAGGAGATCCATGATTCATACTTATTTAAGATCTGTAAAGAGATTGACAATCAAAAACAAAAAGTAGGAGGTTTTAAATACAGCATATAAGGTTTAATGTAAAGCACTGCAATGTTAGTTTGGTAACTGTACCTGTACATCTCCTCCAACGCCGCCCACCATCGGGTCTTCCTCTAAAACCTTCACCATCTCCACTGAGGAAGCTGGGTCCAGCATGGTGTCAGAGTCACACACCTAAGTAAGACCCACACAATAAACAGTGAGTAAACTGCGTTTTAAGACCAGACGTCGTCTGCAAGTGTGTGTCCAGACAGAAAGCAGAGCAAGCTTCAGAGATGCAAATACTTATCCATGTGAGTTGAAAAGAATTCTTAGTGCTGGTAAATTAAATGTGTGGAACAGGTGGAAAATAATCACACATTCAAGAAAACACATTTATGATCTGAATAAAAAGTAACACTATAGCCAGTGTATAATCCCCTCCAACAAAGATCAGAGGAACTGCTTTCAACTTTAATCGCCACCCACTATCTTTCTGATGCTCTTTTTTAGCACTCCCCCATTTTCTTCTATAAATGGTAATTTTCCTGACTAACAAAATCAGGTGATGGAAACAAACCTAAAGCCCAATCCCTATTAACGAAACACATCTGCTACAAGCAGGGCCTGATGATAGTGAAAAGGCATGCAGTGTTGTCCCTCCTATTCCTAAATGTTGATCGGTATTGGCATGACTGCTGGCAGAGCTGCTGTAAGTTCTTTTGAAATCTCTGTTAAACAAGTGGTTTCTGGCAGGCTGAGTTCAGCTGCAGGTGTTAGACAACATAACAGCACAGGGTTTTTATACTCAAAATTAAAATCATTCCATTATTATACTAATGAGATTTCTTTTGGGCACTGCTCATAGTGTCTTTTGTAGCAGCTGAATATTACAGGTCAAACATGAAAAGACGAGAATTGGTAATGGCACTTGGTGTTTAGCCAATGGACTGTTGCCTGTGCACAAGTCTATAGACAAGGAACTTTCTATAGTTGCAGATAAGTTGAACTGTGAACCAACTAAGAATTTAGTTGTAGTGTTATAGCAAACAGACAATAATTTGTGACGATTAAAGCTGCAGTAGGCCAATATCTGGAAAAGGCAAGAAACTCTTCTATGCCCCTCCCACCACATGAGCACACGGTTCAAATATGAAAGATACTCAACATTTATTACTGGTTGTTTCACAACCCACTCTCCCAGGTGAAAGTCCTCCATCTAACCCACTACACACTGTCCTCACCATGGACTTTGTTGCTCTCTACACTATCTCATATTCTCAAGATGGAAAACCCTGTGATAGGCGTAACTCTCCTATCACAGCTTACATTTTCTAAAGCTTGAAAAGGGACCCAGGAAACGGTGCAAACGTTTAGTTTCCTCTCGGACAACTTCCATCCATCCGTTATCTATACACCGCTTAATCCTCACTAGGGTCGCGGGGGGGTTGGAGCCTATCCCAGCTGACTTAGGGCGAAGGCAGGGGACACCCTGGACAGGTCTCTCGGACAACTTGAATCATAATATTCTGAATGTTTAATGTTAAATTTCTCACTGAATGAGGCCAAAAATGTTTTGCTTACACCAGCTTTAACAAAGACATTCACTGATTCTTTGAAAGGATAACATTGTCATTAGAAAGTGCATTTCATGGCATATTTAGTATTAGCAGGTAGATTTTGGGAAAAGTTCTAAGCATTCCATGCTTTGAATTACTTTTATTCTTCACATAAACACATGTAATGAGAGACAGAATCTATTTTGATGAACTAAGGCCACAAGTGGCAATTAGGTGATACTGCAATATACTAAAATATTTTGTAACTATAACACAAGTACGTTATAATTAGCAACTCATAAAACTGACTCAGCCATGTGAGTTACACTGTGATATCTACATAACACGTGTGTTGTTTGCCAACATTCACCACTATGAGATCCTACGTACCAGACCAAGTGAGACTGTAGCAGCAAAACCCCCTGGTGTGATAAATTAAGTAAGGTTGCATTTTATGAATAATTACACTATGCCCCTGAATGTGACCATGCTATATATCTCCACAACAGCCCATATTTCTTAACAATCACTGCCCTGCAGGATTAAAACAAGATTCTGGTACTTTGGCTTGTGTGTACACAGTGGCTGAAAGCATTAACTTCTGTTCCAAGCAGCTAAAAACATTATCTGCTGTGCCAAGCAGTTAATATATTTAGTTGCCGTTTATATTTTAAGTCACACCAACACACACTGTGGACAACATTATCCAGGAAAACACACTGGAGAAGTGTTTTCCCCAGAGAGAGATATATATAATGTTTACACCACTATTCAAGTAAAACTTTTATTTATTGCTGCCAGAAAACAAAAACATACCAAACTTAACCTTCCTTTTACCACAGTTTTGTGCTCTGGCTCTGAATAAATCTCATGTAGATGATGTAACACTCAGCCCTGTGCAACAGATCTGTTATTACACTTAGACATCAGCCACTGCTGCCCTTCTTCACGCTGCACTTAATGACACGATGCACACAGCCACCGTCCGCCTAAAAGCAACACAAAAGACTCTTTGTGGACCCCATATTTTGCTTGGCACAGCCCCCCTGTTCCCCTCTCCAGCCATCTCTCTTTCTGCTCCCTCTTCCTCTATTGCCAACTTATGCTTGCCTAGTTTGCATCTCACTCAGTCTAGCTTACACCATTCCTCACTATGTCTTTCAGATGTCAGCTATCCTTGTATCACCTCTGTGTTTCACCTGTTATACAGCATACTAAGGTTTAATCTGCACAGCCAACATGTTCTCAGGTTTTCTTTTCATGTTAATGGCTCTAATAATATTCCCTCCATCACCTACATGGGCTGATTTGAAGCCTTACCTGCACATAGTCCACGCTCCTCCCCAGTGCTTTGAAGGCCGTATACATGACCTCTCTCTTTCCTCCCCACTTCTGCATGATACACACGCACTTGTTGTTCAGCACGAGCCTGGACACTTGCTGAAGGCTCTCAGCGAAGCTCTCATCCGTCTCCTCAGGACCCCTGCTGTGATAATTATTCCGCCACACATACGTGGCCGATTTGTCCCATCCCATGACCTCTTTAAAAATCTCCATCATGTACAAGTCATCGTCTGCGTTCCCGTCGATTACCATGATCACTTTGATCCCTGGGTACGTGAGCCTCTTCACCGACACCAGGCATTTTCTCAGGTAGTTTGGGTCCTCTTGATACGCTGCAATGCACAGCGCCAAGGATTTGTTCAGTTTAATTGGGGTCTCTAGGGAACGCCGCATGTTCCGGTGTTCTAAGAGTGCAAAGAGGCTCTGGATGATGAGGTGGACGACCAAGATGGCACCGTACAGGCCGAAGGATAGGTGGTTGTGGGCTGTGGTGAAGAACTGGTAGCCCATGATGTAGGCAGTGGAGATGCCCACCAGGAGGGATACGCCAAACATGGTGGTCCCAAATATCCTCAGGTAGGTGAGGACTCTTTGACACTTCATCTGTGGGAAAAGGAAAATAATTAAATTTAGTGACAGCGGTGTGAAAAGTTCATGATGAAGGAGTAGATAGTAAAACATTTTTTTTCATGCTCCATTTTCATTCCGGCTAATCTCTCTAGGATCTTATTATAAAATGTGCAGGTATACATTCCTAAGACATATAGTACGGAAAATGCTTAGTCACAGTGTGTTCAGCATACTCCTCTATGGCACACTACAGAAAACTCAGGTGGAGAAAGCAGTAAAGTTTCTCCTTTTTTTTTTTTACTCCCTCCTTCCCCCTCTCTCGCTCTCTCTCCGTCTACCCCTCCCCAAAATCCCTGTCTAAATGTCAGACAGTTGTGAGTAGCCGATTGTTCCAACTCTCTTTTACTGTGGGTGGGCGCATGTTACAAGATTTCTTGACCTAATTAACCAACAAGCTGGATGCCCCTACCAAAAAACCCCAAACTCTGAGGACTCTCAAAATGTTTCAATACTGAAAATGTTTTCTGCTGTATTGTGGAGACAAATTTCACAACATTTTAAGTTAAACAGCCCGTGTAAGGAAATCTGATCTAGACCATAAAAGATTATTCAGTTGTCTGTATAAGAGTACCAGGGAAGAACATTGCCTTCTTTTGTGTCTGTACAACAGTCTTTAATGAACCTTCCTAGGCCCTGCTGCACAAAATCTTCTGCTCTGACTCCTGAAGTTTGTTTCCAGCCCTCATTATGTTGCTACCGCCATCTGTTTGGCAGACCAACGGAGACCCACTCAGCGTGGCTCGGCTCGGCTCAACGCAGAGCGGACCACCCTGTGATGTCATCTGTTTATATCTCCGTGGGAAGAAGAAGACAAGAGCTTTTTAGATTTTCTAATGCTGCACGTGCGGCTTAACCCCTCTGTGACTCACGCAAAAATAATTTCCACAATTAAATACACGCAAAGATTAAAATGCACTTTGAAGAAAAGATGGGTAAGAGAATATGTTGGTTTAAGCATTATGAAGAGCACTCATTTTATTAACATAGCATAGAGTAAAGATGGGAGAGTGTGACCTTTTGACATAATGAAGGCCAAAGTTTTCTACTTTGGTCACCTAGTCAGTGGGGCGCCCCCTTGTGGGACATTATTTAACATTTTGAGCAACATTTCGCTGCATTTGATGTAGCATCGGGTGCACATTTGGTGAACCTCACCCAAAAAAATACATTTTACATCGTAATGTATGCAACATCATGTACATGTTCATCTAGTCAAGACAAGCAAGACATGCAAATCAGAGCAAGGAATTAAATCATCAAAAGAAGTGTACACAAAGCTGAGTGGTGTTTGTGATTTGGCAAGAGTTCTTCACACCACACCTAAACACACAAGACAGATGGAGGGAGTGGAAGAGTAAAACACAGAAAGAAACGAGACAGAATTGTAAAGACAGAAGAGGGGAAGGGGCAGGAAAAGGTTCAGCCTTGGGGAAAGAAGGAAAAGAAAAGTAAGAGGGTAAAAGCAGTGAGCAGAAAAACAGACAGATCTCTAAAAAGATAAGATAAAAACAAAGCTGGAGACACTGGGAGAGTAGTCGAAGCAGAGAGAGAGAAGACTAATACACACACATATACACCCCTTTGGCTCAGACATAATGCCTTGTTCATTTGATCATTGGATGAGAAGGCCACAACCAGTGTAACAGGCCTCCTCTGGCACGTGTCTAGGCTCTTAACGTCAGCCGCTCATTTACAAGACCCCTGACACACACACACATACACACAAACGCACATATAAAAGCTTATTACACCAATTCAGAGGGAGAAAGAGGGAGCGTGTGTGTCTGTGAAAGTACACTTTTTAAATTGTGTTAAGCTGAACTCCTTCAGCTTGTGCATGTGTGTGAGTGAGCATGTGTGTATTTTTTTTTTACAACTATATAAGGTAGCGCAGAATAAACTTGTTCACCCCGTCTCGATGCATCACCTTTTAGTGAACTCAACCGCTGCTTAGCAGAAAACATGACTGAAAAACAAATGTGCCACCAAAATATTCAGTATGTAGCTGATGGACCAGCTTACAAGTACATCAGGTCTGACATTGGCTAACTTATTCAGACTGACTGGGAATTTACAGTTCTCATTTCACTAACTGGACTGTGGGAGGAAACCTAAAAAAAAAAAGAAAGGTTCAGAACCACTGATGACATGCTAATTCGACATGGTGTTTGTTGCTTTTGACTGCTTGTTTATGATCTGCACTTGAAACCGAACTCTGATTTAAAAGTGGTAAAAGTATAAAGCCAAACTGTGAAATTAAATTTAGTTCATATTCCGCAGGCATGAAACTTTTGCTGTCCCCTCATAGCAGACCAGCTAAACATTGCCCAATGGATTACAATGATTCAGTGTAAACCAGTTCAGCTATTGCTGCTTGTCACGATGCTCTGCTCTTCATGGCATCCTATACTACATTTTGGGTGTGTGAAGCAGTGCAAAGGTCACTAACAATTAGTTCAAGCTGCAGCAAGATTAACTGCAGGCTAATAGTCAGTCATAACGCTCTTCCAAAGCTTGGCTCTAGTCCCTGTAAGACCAAGCTCATAATCAGTCCGTGACGGCGTCAGAGTCGTCGGCGTATGGATGATGTCACTTGGGAGTAGCGTGTATCTTTGTGTGTCGGCACACGACATGTTTCTGTGTGAGTTAAAGGTGTCATTAGCACATGCTGGTGATGTCACCTCAATTTTCAGTTTGTTTTCATATCTTGGTACATGTGAGTGATAAAACCCCATCACTATCTTTGTGTGTGTCCAACCCCTTGGTGACCTTGGGTTGGATGCTTTAGTGCCTCACGCTGACGTTATTAACAGTCTCTAGAGAGAAACTCCCACTGGCTCTGTCTCTGATAAAACACTACAGTAACGGTAGGTCTCACATGGATGCACAATAGATGTTGATTTAGCAGACGAATGAATGAATGAATGAATGAATGAATGAATGAATGAATGAATGAATGAATTGTCTCAATCCTAAATCTGGTAATCTGGTTCTATGTGAAATAACATTACAGTGGTCACTGGGGAAATGATGAATTTTGAAAGTATGCACTGGGAAATTGAATGAGTAACTCTTCCCCTTCCTGTTACAGTAAATGCCCAAGTACCTTAGAGCCAGACACTGAACCCTCCAACTGTAAAAGAAACCAGAAGGTGTCATTGTACTTCCCTTTGTTGCTGTATGAGGTAGCATGCAAACATGCTAATATGTGCTAATTAGCACTTAGCTGAGGCTGCTGGGAGTTTTGCAGGTATTTTGTCATAAGCCAAAGCCTTGGATTAAGAGAGAGGTATAATAGATGGTACAAGATGCAAGCACTGGGGATTGTATTATTATGTGCACATGTTGTTTTACAGCAATTCACCCAATAGTTGCTCAGACATTTCCCTCAGTAACACAAATGTGAACCTCACAGTTGCCCCAGAGGAAATCTCAGGGGGTCACAAAAGCCCATAGGCTTCATCCACTGGAGAATTTTATATCCGCAAGATGTTGAGATTTTTTTTTAAGTGAATACTTCTATCTGCTGGTGAGCAAAGATGAGCATCTAACTGGGGTTCATGGCAGTTTTTTTTAAATACGAGTTGACATTGTCAAATGGTGCATCTATTATCTATTAAATCATACACTTCTCAAGCCTCATTCTGTGTGACAGAAGTTCAGCATCAAACTATAGCCTCAGATTGTGGTATGTTGTGAAATAAAGGACCCCTTTGGTTCTTCAAGTATAATAAGTGATTTAGTACAGTCAGGAGAATCACCACATGCTGTAATAAACCGCATGTACATTGCATAGCGGTGGATAGCTGTCAGATATATATGTAGCTTGTCTGTGTAAATGTGAATGCCATTAAGTTTTGTACTTGCAGAACACTTGCCATGTGTGCGAGCATATGTGTGTCTATGTGCAAATGCATGAGCTAAGCAAAATATGCACAGTGAGTGTGTTTTGGCTGTTGTATGCCATGTGTGCACAGGAAGAGGTGTGTGTTTGTGTGTGTGTATGTATTTGGGTATGTGAGAGGAAGAGATGGTTTGACTAAACTCACACGAGAGCAGTGGAATCTCTTTTAGCGTGGTTCCAGTTCAAGGCCCGTGATGGAACGTAAACTATAACAAGGCTCGCCAGACTCTGTGTGCATGTGTCTTTATAGAGAGAGCACCATAAGTATATGGGAGTTTGTGTCTCCCTGTGTGTGTGTGTGTTACTGTATAAATCTGATGTGGAGCCAAAAAAGACAGCTTGCTGGTCTATGAGGAGCTGAGATAACATAAAGCTTACATCTTTATGTTAGTGTGACTCAGCAGTCACTGGCTGGAGGTGTAACATTCACAAATCAACGGCTCTGGCCAGATGAGTGCTATTCACAAATCACACTTTAATGCTGTAAGCCAGCTCACACTTGTGGCTGGTATATTTTGGGCACGGATACGGTACAAGACTTGCCATAATTTAATGATTTAAAGAAAATTATTTATGACAGTGCTATGATCTCAACTAATCCACAAGAGGTACGAGCTAATGGAAGTATTAATGATATTTATGGTTTGCCAAAGCCTTTTGATCCATCGAAGAAATATTGGACAAGTTTTCCGTTATCATCAAGGTAAAATTAGAAAACCAGACTTGCTGAAGTCATATACAACGCTGAAATCGAAAACGCATGATGTTCCGCCACCTGAGAGACGTAGTCTGGGGCATGAAGAAGCGAGTAAGTGATCTTATGTGTGCACTAAGTTGTCAGTGTGCGTCTACGCTTGAGCTGGGCCATGCTAGAAAAAGCATTAAATGTGGAGATGGCCCTCGTGACAGTTGCAGCAGGATGCAGGAAGGGATCACGTATTCCTAAGTAGAAGAGGAGACAGAGGAGAGAGAGCAGCTGGAAAAGAGTTGGCTGCTGTCTTAGACTGCAGCCATACTAATACAGTTTCTGTTTAAAACATTCAAGTTCTGCTATGTTTAGGCCCAACATCCACACTACTTAGGTATTTTAAGAACCCTGAAACTTAATCTTTTTGAAACCCGACTGAGTTTGTTTTAAAACTTGTTGCTCACATTTTAGTTTGGATGGTCAGACTTTTGGAAACGATATTGCAGACACTCATGTTTGCTTTCTGATTGGGTTTTAACTGCTGACCAACCTTCTGCTTTCTGTTTACATCATCACCTGCATATCCAGCGTGCATAACTGGACATATGATAATAGTCACTGTATGAGATTGTTTCTGAAATGGTGCAAAAACACTTGATGGAGATATTGCTGTTTTAAAACAAAAAGTTATTGGTGTGAATGTAGCATTGAGCTTCACACACTTGAATCACTCAAGGCCGGTTCGCTATTCTGTTTCTGCTTCCATGAGCTGCTTTCTAATGTAAAATCTGCTTTGAGCATGCTATAAATTTGTTCACAATACTGATGATTTTAGAAGTAAAATCAAATCTTAATGGAATGAATCAAGAAGAAGATGAAAAAAAAAAATTAAATAAACTTGTACAAAAAAAGAACTTAAATCAACAGCCATTGGGTTATATGACATCACTACCTATCGTATATTGCTGCAGTCATATAAAGGGTGGACATATTGGTCTTCTATGAATCAAACTGTCCAAATGCACCAAAAGGTCAAGTGGATTTACAGTAACTGACCCTCCCTCACTCCTCCCTCTTCTCCTACGCCCACCCCATCACCCCTCCACGCCCACCATAAACCCCCCCATGTGGTCACAGTGTGCTGTTGTTGTCATTATAAGAACCAGAACTAAACGGTAACACCACCCACTGCGCTGCACCGCACTACCACTTCCATGATTGAAATCAGGTGGACGGGACTGCAACTGGCAAAGGTGTAACATTACCGCATTACAAGGGAGTTTGCTTTTTACACTCCCTTTCTCCGTCCTCATGCGTCTCTCTATTCCTCACCTTCTGCATGTTATTGGAATCAGGTGTGATACGGTTACAACATCCTAACAGAGTGTTTTGCATTACTGTCCCCCCTCTAAGTTTCTCCATTGTGTGTTGATCATCTTTCTGTTTCCACAACAGTGGACAACAGGAGATGTAATTATAACTTCAGTATGAAAGTGGAAAAAGAAGTTGCAGTTCGTGATTTAATAGAAACACTGAGGTAAATCCGTTGTTGATTTCGAAGCCAAGTTATGCTGCTGGTATTCTGGCACATCTCCCTCTTGACTCATCCCTGTAGTCGGAAGAAGAGAAGTGGAAAGAGGTGGAGGACTACAGCAGGTCAGATGGAAGGTAGTAACAGAGGGAGGGATGGCATGCACCAAAAGAAGGAGGGGGTAAGAGACGAGAGGCTTGGTGGTGGACTTGGCTCTGTTCACCGCCAGCTGAGGTACTGGACTTGTGCCACTGTGGCAGACTCCAAAGAAGCCAAAGTGCAGATGTGGTTCAGTCAGGAATGCCTCCTTTCTACAGTCATTCCTGTGTGTGAGCATTTGTTTGCTTCTTTTCACTATTCAGCATTTACACAGTAAGAAGAAATAGGATTTTTTTTTAGCTCTTCGTGGTAAAATAAAAGAACACACGATGTCTTCCACATAATGTTTAAATGCTTATGCAATCCAGCTTGTCTCTTTACGTCACCCATTGATCCGACGCGTCCCCTATCTGGCAGCAGACCGTTATCAGCAGCGCTCTAAAATAAAAGGCTTCCTCCTTACATGGTAGACAATTCCATTCATAGCGGTCTGTATTATCACGGCTAATTGTGGCTAAGAGATAACAGACCCTCACAATCACTCCCTGTGAATGGATGGATGAGCAGCTGGGTGAAAGAATTAAGGCAGGCTTTCTATAAGATGTACCACAGAAAGTATTATCAGCAACATTAAAAATTGAAGTGTTGTAAGGGAGCCAGCTCAATCTGATCTGCAGCCACTCAAACACAGCTTACTTTGTGCAGCTCCTGGGCTACTTTATGGCATGCTGTAACTCCTGGATCTATGCATTAGCACTGGCATCAGCCCTCCCTGTGCTACTCTGTGTGACTCAGTATGAGGTAGTGGGAATCTAACTCAAACCTCTCACTGACATCCAAATTTTCACTTTTTACTGGCTGGCTGCAGTGCTGCTTCACGGTTACTATACCGGAGGAACCTGGAAAAAACTGTGGCATTAACGCAGGATAGATGAGGTAGGTGGTGGTGTTTGGGAGGGGCTGCACATATGCACTCTCCCCCTAACATCAGTAGTTATGCCCTGCTAGCCCCAAGGCCCTATACACTGAAGGACCCTCGCTGGGAGCAGTAATGGCACGTGAGACTTGTTGTGAACCCTAATGGGGGCCAGCTATGGAATGCTTTCCTCTGTTAGGTAGTAAACTGCTCTGTATGCTGTGTAGAGGAACATCCTGTGGTACTGATGAGTCTGCAGTACACTATATGACTGTGTCAGACTGCAAGAAAGAAAACTTTTTTGGCAGCTACAGCAGACAACAACTTTTAGCGGCTACCGACTTGGCTGCACATGAGAATTAAATACTTCATTCAGTGTTGATTATTCCACTTAAAAGAGTAGTTTTTCCTTCCTGACTGTACACTGCACTCAGCAGGGAAACTCCCTGGAGGACTGGGATTAGGAACAGCATGTTGGTATTAGTTTGCGTGCATGTCGACAAACGCAGGAGGTCCACACATGCGCCGATTATGCAGAGAGGATGTGAAGTGCGTCTATTATTTGACATTTACATTGCAGACTAAGTAGGAGGTGAGATACTGATTAGTATGCAAGCTGCTTTAAATGTCCCCTCAGAGGTACAAAGCTGGATATGTCTCTTTCAAGAATACATTGATATATTATCGACATTGGTGCTCATCGCTTCTTGCAGGTGTGAGCAATCATGTGCTCGGCTTGCATAGCGTGAGCTTTAAAACACATCATGAAAAAATAACTCAGGTCAGTAGGAAGCAGTGTCCTTGTGTAGGATGGAAACTTTTGCTGTACATCATTGATAAATGTGAGGAATGCTCAGACGTTCAACTCGCAGATGGGCATTCCTTGTGTGGGTTTTGCTGCATGTGAGCCAGCAATGGTATCTGCATACTAAGAAGTCACAGTAGGAGGCTGGAGGAAGCGAATATGTCAAAAGAGACGGGCAGATGTTCATTTGCATTTTGTGTCTATGTGTATGATGTGTATCGTGGGTGTGTTGGGATGTTGCGGTGCTAAAAGTATGTTATAGGAGCTGTGTGCCCACGTGACACCTGTCAGACGCTTTTTGATGTTTGGGTCTAAAGTTAGGAGAACTGGATGGACACCGAGCAGGATTAATACCTCCTAAAACTAACCAGAGCACACTGGCATCAACTATTACTCAATAAAACATGTGGGCTGCTTCTTATTCACATGCATAAACGTCTGTCTTCCACATCAGGCATCAAATTACGCGCTACTACCACAAGCCACACTGTACGTGTGCGATTCCAGCCTTCTCATTGGCTCACAGGTCTCAAAGCATGACGCATGACTTGGGACGTCATCAATTTAGTTTATTCTAAGGCTATAATAATTGGATACATGATTATGATATATGATTACAAGCGTAATCTGGACAAATGTTTGGCACATGTCCACAGCTGGCACAACTTGACAGGGATGCAGATGTTTGTGCCGGTTTAGACAAATTCAACTTTTCAGACACGTGTTTTTTTTAATGTGATGACATTTGGAATACACCAGGTAACACGTGCTTGCGATACAATCAGGACTACTTGTTGCTGTGCATTAAAAGAGAGGGTTTGCCTCCCAACTTGTAGCATCACTCCCCTTTGTTGATCTTAAATACTGGATCTGGTATCTTAATTCTCACGACGCAAACCCTAAATATTGTATGTGATAAATTTAGATTTTCGACAATTCCGTTGTCCCCAATTAGAATCGCGCCCGATTAGTTTCTCAGTTCCACTTCTGCATGCGAATAACTGTCTTCTGATGAAACATTTATCACTATCTGTCAGCATGCTCACCGGCCGCCTACCTTGAAGCAGCTGCTGTCCTCTCGCTCGTCCTTGGATGAAGGATGCGGTCAACTCCGGTGGCTGCGGTGCCGATCCACAGGGAGAGAAAGTAGCGACAAAGTTTGAGAAGTTGTGACTCTCATGAATCCGCTCAAAATGATCCTCATCAAAAAAAATAGTAAAAATGTAAAAAATAAGAATCTTGCACGTTCCTTTAAGTGCGCTCAGCTGGATGCGTAAAAGTGAACCGCTCGTCTTCTCTAACTTTTAACGCTCTGCCTGCAGTCACTAACTGTGGAGCACATGCATCTTTGGTGTACAAACATCATGTCAGTCAACTTTGGCATCATTCATATAAAAAAGTATAAATATAAAGTAGACTATGAAAAAAGGATAAATATTCTTCTCCATCAACTTCTGTCAGTTTCATTCATTTTTTTTCCAAAAAGTTACAAAAAGCCACCAACTTTGGCAACGTCAGTCATATTTACAAGGAGGAAAAAAAACGCTCCTTCTATATTGATAAAATATGAGCAAGACCTTTTTGTAATTTCTTTTTTTGCTCTTTTTGAGGGGGGATGTAAATATTTCTATAGTCTCCCCCCTACAGCATCCAGGTTACACAGAAGTGGCCAAAAGTCTCTGTGCCGCTGTTTCAGCTGTCTAATTCCTTCCAGACGGATGTGTGTGTGGAGCCTCCTTTATGGTTGCTGCGGCTCCCAAAGTCCTTTTACCGGGTTACAACAGATTGGCGTGTTGTTTTAATAAGAGGGGGAGGTTTTGGGGGTGTAAGGAGGAGCGACAGGGAAGAGAAGGGGGGAGAGAGAAGGGGGGGGGAGTCTCATCCAAACTCATTCAAACTCCAGAAGTAGTGACAGAGAGAGAGAGAGAGAGAGAGAGAGAGAGAGAGAGAGAGAGTCAGACACATTGGCTGAACATGCCCCCATTCAAGCCCTTCAAGTGTTGCCTTTAATTACTGCAACATAGTGTGAAAACTGACAGTTCAAAGTTCAGTGCTGAGATTTATACTGAGACAGTGTGTGTTAGATGGCATAAATATAAAAGTCT
Source organism: Stegastes partitus (assembly GCF_000690725.1). Lineage (NCBI taxonomy): Eukaryota > Metazoa > Chordata > Actinopteri > Pomacentridae > Stegastes > Stegastes partitus. The sequence continues at coordinate 83,133 of NW_007578053.1, read as the reverse complement.
GTGATCTTAAAAAGAACTTAGACACCAAGAGATCAGCTGGAGGCAGAGGAAGAATCCAAAAAAGTCATCTGTATGAGAAATGTGCACATGCACTTGTGAGCTTGGGGCTTCAGTGTTTTGGCATTTCAGTCATTTCATTGATTCACTGGACTGCAGTTCATAAATGTGACCAGCAGGCAGTGCTGTTTAATGCAGAACCCAGAGGCAAGCGGTCTGAGATGTACAGTAGCGCCTCTCAAATCTAAAGGGATTATCCAACCAAAATCTGAGCTCATGTTACTCCTACAAGTTATGGTGAACTCTTCTCCAATACCTGGAAAACTAAAAAAGTTGGGAAACAAAAGGGATCTTCATAATTTTTTTTTTAAGATCAACTGAAGGGATAAAAGTTATTTTATGGGCAGGAAAGAAAGTCTCCCTTAAAAGCCTTCTGGATTATCTGAGAATGCACAGACAGGGCTGCCTTCGAGCAGGAAAAAGTTTCGGAGATGCAAGTTTAGCACAGAACAGTAACTAACATGTGAATCCATGACTATACTGATGGTGATACATTAGACTTTGTTCATACCTGAACCATTTTTGAGCACTCTCATCCTTACTTTTGATAATAATTTACTTTATGTTAGAAGTTTAACTGTGATCAAGGCACCTGAGAATTAAATACATGTAATATACTAGATCACAGGACAATTCAGTCTCACAAAGCGGCACCATAGGACACATCAGAGTAACCGAAACATTTACACTAAAAGTATTTGTAGGAACAGCTTTAAAGTACATCAGAAGAATCCATGTCTGTAACTGAGGTAAATAGTACCAGAAACCAGTATTTCCCAGTTTAATGAACTGTCCTGTGATCTGATGTCAACATTGTTCACTTTTAACTCAAATAGGCATCCTAAAGGCGTATTTAGCATTTCGCAAATTGGTGTACCCACATGAGAGAGATTAAAAAGAAAGCAGGAGATGAGATATTCCGAATTAATGAAAATGCAATAAACAAAACGACAATAATCTTAATCAGGCTTGACAGTTTTATCACCGAAGATCTGGCTCATAATGATGTCATGTTTTGCGCCGACACTGCACTGTTTTCCCAAAGATCAGACCTCACGTGATCCTTTTTTGTAAATGCTCACGTTCTCTTTGTGAGTGTATACAAGCAGAGGTGATGACTATAAATGAGGCCTGTGGAAGGAAACCCCCAGCAGACCTGCATTGTTTATGTATGGTGCAGTAAAAACACACAGTTTCCAAGCTCCAGTAGGTCTGCTCCTGACTGACTGTACCAGGCACTGAGCGACATTATTGTCACAGGGGCCATATAATATTCGGGGCCAAATGAGTCCTCCACTCTTTGCTTTTTTGACTCTTTGTACAAGCTCATTTACTCAAATATTTATTTAAACAAGGAAATACCCAACCACTTGCAGACTCCTGGAAGTGGGTGTAGAGTTAACACAGCATAGAACAGAGGTGTCACTGGCATCATGGGAAACTTGGGGAAAGAAATGAACACCTCAGTGTACCACGATGATTCAGCTGGCTTTGATTTTTTCACTGAACAACCCACACATAACACCATCAGCTGAATCATGTCCAGTGCTGACAATTCTTATAATTCTTTATCTGGATATTCTGTATTTCTTTGTGTATGTTGCTGAATGTGTCATCCAGAAAACAGCAAGTCCTGTCGGGAGCCAATGGTAACACCTGAGCATGCTGAGCTCAAAGGAAAGGTCGAACCCCAGGTGTCATGTTGCTGTCTGTGCCAATATCCAACAATATTCATCACTAATTCTTGGATTAAAAGAATGTTCTGTCAGTTTCATCAGCAGCCTGTCCATTGCATTTCCATTGAACCCGGCCGCATATCCAAATGAATGAGCACACAGTCTATGTGTTTTATGTCTACTACTGTAAGGCCCTACAGGCAGGAAACAGCAGCAGAACACTGGGGAATATATTGAGCAATCCTGGGAGGTATGGTTTGCTGTGGGCCTGTGTTCACAAAAAAAAAAAAAAAGTCACACTGTCAATCTGTGGTTTGTTTTACTTTTGCCTTGTCCAGTATAGCCGCCTGAGATTGAACACAAATCCCCCACACGGACACATCCACCCACCACCAAAGTGCAGCTTAAGCATAAACAGAAGCAAGGTTATGGGCAAAAAATAAATAAAAAAAATCACTGGATTGGCCAAGAGAAATCTGGAATGAGGCAGGATATGAGTGATGCTCTCTCCATCTGGACTTTTGTCGGGCATACTTAGAACAAAGCGTTTAACCCAGAGATGCTGCAGGCTCAGTGGACAGAGAATTTTCCAGGGAAGGGTGAGCTTGCTCTTGTTCTCCTGGTGGGAACAACGGACATCCATTGCTGCAGAGTTAGAATTAAAGACATCAAGAACATCATTTTCACCAGTTCTTAAGGTCAGTTTTGACTCATCAATAAAATAGTTGCAGATATTTGGAAGGTCATTCTGACTAGTCCTAAATGAGGCTTCCCATTGGATATCGGTCCAGAAGGCATTTGAACAGTGTTTGCAGAAACAGTGGTGGCTGCAGTGGTGCATACAATGATTAGAAATCCATCCATCCATCCGTCATCTATACACCGCTTATTCCTCCAACTCCACGCAGAAAGGTCACAGGTGTCCTCACTGGGACGCGAACTGGCGACCTTCTTGCTGCGAGGCACTGATGCTAACCACCAAGCCACCTTGCTGCCCATGATTAGAAATTACAATTACAATTTCATTTTGCATTTAGCAGACACTTTTATCAACAGAGCTGCCATGCAAGGTGCCTGCTTGCCAATGGGGGCACAACTTCAGGTTTAGTGTCTTGCTCGAGGACACTTTGACTGTGATTAGAGGACAACCCACTCTAATAGCTGAGCCAGAGCCGCTAGAAAAGGTCATGAAATAAAAAGAGCTCACCTGCAAGGAGTTTGTGGCAAAAGAGAGCTTTGTTCATCAGAGACATGGACTTGAAGTTTTCTAGAACTTTGGCCTCAGATTGCTCTAACATGGCGCCTTACTGTAGCTTCAGATGTAGCTACATCAATCCACAGCGTCATCTTGCCTAGTCAAAACTCTAATTCAAGATTCATGTAATTACACTTTGAATAGTTGGTATTCCAGTTAGTACAGACATCTACAGCATCACTCTGAGTAACTGGACATGCCACCAGTCCATCACAGTGAGATAGACTACCATGCACACTCACTGTCACACCTATGGCAAATCTAGAATCACCAACTAACCTTTCATGCATGTCTTTGGAATGGTGGCAGGAAACCCATACAGGCGCAGGGAGAACATGCAAACTCCACACAGAAAGGTTCCAGCTGACCAGTTGATTCAAACCCATGTCTTCCTACCTGTGAAGCGACGGTTGTAACCACTATACGTACCTGTAACTGGAATTAGAATTATTCACAACTCAGCAGCAGATGGTACATTGCAGTTTTCTAAATTGTAGACATCTAAAAATGAGAATCCCCTTACACGTGAACAGTAAGAGATGTAAGTTGTCCTCGGAAGAATGGTGATGTGGGTATCTAAAATGGCAGCAGTAGATAGGAAGAATGTCATTGTGGATTGCTGAAATACATATCCAGTCTCACTATTAAACGGTACAATGTTCTAGCATAGAGATGCTGCTCTTCAACTTGTTCAGATCAGTGCGTTTACATGTTGAAATGATAGCTAACTGTGCTATCTCTTTCAGCTGTCTTTGTCTCTGTGGTTTCTTCTACACTAGTTTACCTTCAAGTGTGAGATGAAAGGCTGCATCTGTGTGGTGGTGTTGAAAGCATTGTAGTCAACCGTCCTCTCTTGCTTTTCTGACCCTAAATATTGTGTGTACTGTCTAACTCATGTTACAGTGACCTCTTTGAAGTGCAGTTGGTTAAAACAAAGACCACAAGTCGCATCTCTCATCACTGCTTTGGTGATGCAGAATATGAATCAACCAGCAATGCAATGATAAATGAACCTGCTACTTTTAGGAATCTGTATCAGCTATGTACTACTTTAAGCCAAATGTTTTAACCCTTTTCTACCCCTGGTTTGGAATTTCTGCTCTACAATTCTGTTCTGATCTGTTCTTTTTTGTATTTAAACAAAGGTTAAAGACAGATTTGCGATTTGAGTTCTCCATCCTTCTTATTTGAAACATTTTTTCCCCAAATGTTTCTTGTGTATTTAAAAGGACAAAAAAGTCTATTTTCAGTATGAACAGAATTTTCTAAATCATGTTTATCTGTAACATTTGATTTGTTTGTTGCTTATATACAGTGTCACAGAGGGATCATTTCATAAGCATAAGAGAAAGCAACAGTAGATTTATTGCTCAAGACATACATCAACTTGTGTGTTCAGAAATCATGGTTTCTTCGTGTTAAAAGTCAATGCAATACACATGGGTTCAAACTTGTTTTTAAAAAAGTCTAAAAGGTGGGATTTGAAGAAGCTGAACAGTTTGATTGAGTGTAGTTGAATGGGTGTGTGATATAAAACCAAGTTCAGAGCAGTTCAACCGCAGTCTCGAGTCAGAGCCGTTGCGAGGTGTGGTTTTAGGGCGTGAAGAGCAGTTTCTAGACAGCTCAATCAGAAAGCCACCAAAATAGACCGCTGATTGGATGTCGACATGGAGTCTTGTGCCTGGTGGGATTATGTCAGAGACAGAGACCACAGATGAACCGACACAGAATGGATTGAGTTGGGTGTGACGCAGTCATATAGAAACGTCCAACACACACACATAGAGTAGGCTACCATGTTGGCCTCCCCTCCGCTCTCCGCCCAAACATAAAGAGTGTTACTCGAAGGAGTTCAGGTCCAATTGGTACCATGTGCTCTTAAATTCGTCGCAACCTTCTGTCTATGATTTCCTCACGTCTCTCTGGAGAGCTGTATGTTAAGCTGTGATTTTCCCAAATTTGGGAGAATGGACAAAATCTTTTTTGCCCTACTCCCCAAATACGCAATCAGTCATCAGGAAGAAATGATATATAGGTAGGGCAGAAGTCAAGCAGTAAGTGTGTTTCATTGAAAGGTAATAAATTTGGCTGTTGCTTTACTCTTTAATAAATACACCGTGTACAGACAAACATATTTGCCAGAGGGGGCTGGCTGTGTTCACATTTAAATTTGATTTAAAACTGATCCTTTCACACCCAGATTATTGGTTTAACGCATTTCATAAAGACAATTCAAGAGATAGGTTTTCACAGCAGAAGTTTTATGTGTGAATTAGGGCTGTAATGGCACTGAAGGGGCCAGTATGTTATCTTTTGTTCCAGTGTCAACAAGTTCTTCAACCTAAACAACTTTTGTCTCTACCCTCTGAAAACGACCCATAGGAGAGTCAAGAACAGCTTAGCTAGGTTTAGGGAAAGATGTGGTTGCCGTGGTTACAAATGAAAACATGCTGTTTGGGTTATGGAAAATTTAAATGGTAGGAAGTAACACTGAGTATCAGTGAAAATAGTTTTTAGTGTTAACGTCCAATGTTTCATCTACCTAGACCTCCTCCCTATGCAGACATTGTGTCTTGATAACTACATCACCTGACTGTGACCTTTGCTCCCTTCATGATTAGTATACCCACTACAAAAGTCAGTATGGCTACCTACTGGCTTTTCTTTTTTTTATTTTCAAGAGATTAATGATGTCGCATATCGCTGTCCTCTTGAGAAATGTATCAACACATCAGAGCTACAGTGTTTACAAAGATACCATGTAGAGACTGCAACAACTGTGATTGCTCAGTTTGGGCTTGTTGTGCTTGCTGTTTCAAGTTGCCAACGATAGTGGAGTCCACTGAGAGGGAGAGAAAAGTGAAATAAGTTGAAAAAAATCTCAGTAATCATCTTCTTTTCAGTAACGTGCATCTAGCAAGGCCATCTTCACATGCAAACACATTCAATTCTACTGATGTTAGAGGCCTCAAAAGCTGGTGAAGTGTTGACCAAAGACTGCATTTGTGGTAGGAAATGTGATCCAAATCCACAAATATACACTTACAGCATCTTTTTTGGGTTGCAATACCATCCGTGTTTTAACCTTTTTTCCATTTCAAAGAGCCAGTAATTTTAAATTTGGCTTCTGTTCAAGCCATTCGAACTTTCAGATCTGCTGGAAACTGTGTCCTCAGCAGATGTCAAGGCTGTGGGGGTTATACTTCTGGAGAAACTGAACTCTTAAAACCGCTTCTTAAGTAAGGTGTTTCTTTTTTTCAGGGGGAAAATACAAAAAAATCCCAGATCTGAATTCATATGAAATTCTTAAAATTCAGACAAGTTATTTCACAGAACTTAGTTTTGGGTCCCCAATAACAAAGCTTGTAGATCCATATATCCTACTGAGGAATTGCTACTTACTCACTGAATCCACTACAAATACATCTTTGCTCACTAAAAGGCAACTCCTGTGAAACTTTGTGTCATTATACGAGAGCTGTAATTGATCTGAATTAAATACATTTTTACATTTTTGTACATGAGAAGTCAAACCACGGAGGAAAAAAAATGTTTATCTAAGTAAATTATAGTCTAATTACAAGACTTCATCTAGACAACAAATGGTTTTCTGCAAACATTTCACACATGCAGTCGACTGACTTGTGTCTTCTGTGCTGTTTTCTCCAGTGATCCTGGAGGAGTGAATCCTCACACACATCCACGTACACACACTTTAATCTCTTCCTCCACACACTGAGCTGAGGTGGAGCACTGCCGGTAATGGATAGAAGTAACCTTTGATCCCCAAGAGGAAAGCATCTTCCTCATCTTCCTCCCCCCTACCTCCTGCCTCTGGGTGCAAGCTCAGAGTTTCCACTAATGCCATGATGACCTGCTGAGCTGCTATCCTCTGTGGACGGAACCAGCACACACACTCGTACGAACACACCGGCGTGGCCACAGAGACAATAGAGAAAGGCTTGATTTTGAGGGAAAGGAGAGGAAACAGCAGGAGATTGCAGCAATCAGGACGGTACTTGTGTTGATTTGCTTTGCTGAAGTGCTTTAGATAGTTGTGGAATAGGGGAATATCTCAGAAACTGAGAGGCGAAAAGAGTAGCGAAACAGGGTCTGAATGGGGATACCCCACCCATTTTGTTGTGGTGTTGTTACCAGGGTGATTTTTAAAACCAGACCACCATGCAGAATTCAAGGAGTAATTTTAAAGTTTTAAAGGGTAGCTCTTTCTATATACTCCCCTCTGTCTGTCTCCTATCCACTTAATGCTCTCTCATTACCTTTGTCTTCTTTTTCCGTCTTTCCACTCATCTCCTATTTCTGTCTCTCTGTTTTTTTCTTTCTTTCATCATACTGTTTCCATATCTTGCCACCTCCTCTCCTCTCCTCTGGCGGCCCCCCGTCCTCCTCGGTCTGACGTCTCAGCATGCGTTGGGTGCTATTTGAGGTCACGCAGACCTCTGGGCCACAACCTGCGAGAATTACAGCTGACATGTATTCAATCATCATCCCCCCTCACAGGACAATGAGCAGCATTTACCAACAGCTCCATATGTTTGCAACATGGCAATACAGAGAGATTATAATAGTACAAGCCAAAAAGTACTCACAGTGTGTGCATGTGTGCCAAGTTTATACTGTATTTTGTGACTGGGACCAGAGTTACTGCTAAAGCTTTCAGCACTAATTAACACTGTAATTAACATCCTTTGCAAACATGTATGTATTGTTTTTGGCTTCATTCATCAGCTTCTCTTTAGTCCATCCCCCAATGTAAAGGGCCATTTTATTACATTGCTCCTAATAAGGGAATCATGTTCTGGAAGTCTGACAAGAAACACTGAAATTTACATTAAAGTGATTTTTTTTTTTTTTTACCTTAATGTGAAAATCTGACATGTTTAATCGCCATAATTTGATGATGTGTCTGAAAGGCGCAAGAAATGCATAATTAGACCCATCCATCATGAGATGCAGTTAATTTATTTGTGCAATCAGATAAATGTAATAGCTTCAGTGGTTTCAAGCACATAAACCAATCCAATCTAAACACCTTGATTTATGTGCTGTTTTCTGACTGAAGAGGATGCTGTGAAGTGCTCATGACACGTGAGTGCTGCCATGTTGTCATCTGTGTAAAATACCACACCTCCGTCGCATTTGGGTCATCTTCTCCTGTAACTTATTCTCACACATGCAGACATGGACACTTGCGCTTGAATGATTTTCTGTAAATATAGTTCTACACTCTCACTTTATTACACAGTACAGGGTAGATTTAGAATTGGAATGTTGTAGTTTTTGTTGTCATTTATCATTCAAAAATCTCTTCTGCTGTGGAAGAGGTGGTTTATGATACAGAGCTTGTCACTGTCCTTCACTTGTGATTATGTCGTTAAAGACAATATTAGTTTAAGACTGACAAATATTCCCTGTGCACAGAACAAGTGTTTGACTTAAACTGCTGTGGTGATTTGACACAACTCATAGAATGGGCCAAAACAATGCCACTAGGAATGATCCTCAGGGTTTTAGAGACAACATGGAATTAAAGATTCAGATTGATTAATTGCTCCATGTATATTTCCAGATGAGATATGTCATAATAGAACCCCCATTTCAGTCCTCTGAGAGGCATCCATCTTCTTTAACAACGCTGCAATTCTGATGCCAAGAAACTGAACTCACGTTAAACTGATCTTTACATCTCTCATCATGGACTGGTCAGGTCTATATGAACAACATTTTTAAAACATGTGTAATATCATACACTTAAAGCTTTACAGGTGTTAAAGGAGCCCCCCACTGAGTGCACACATGAAGTTCAGTTGTTTTGAGGAGTACAGTTTTGCCTGTGAATCAATTATACAGTGTCTTCTGTAATTTTGTATGGAACTTTTAAAAGCTTAAAAATGTACCTGCTAATATCATAGTGGTGTCATCAGAGTTGTTTTGAGTTTAGGAGTTAACATTTTATGAAAGAAGCCTGCATTACACACTGGAGAGGCAGACTTGGAGGATGTGGGAATTGAGGAGGCAGGGATGGTTTAATGAAAGACGCTTTATTGTTGCATCATATGATCCAGTGTTGTGTGGGGTTTCAGGTTGTCTTGGCCTCTGCCCTTTTGGTTCTGATCATCTTTTTGTCTCTGAGAAGCCTTCCAGCTTTATGGAAGTGTAGTAAATCATTGAAATAGGAGGGTGTCCAGTTTGGGAGCCTCAGAGTCGCATCTCAAAATGTGTTTTGCACATGATGTGGTTCTATTGGCTTCAACAAGCCATGACCCTCAGCGCACACTGGGGCAGCTGAGAGTAAAATGGTGGGGATAAGAGTCGGCAGCTCCAAGTCTGAGGTCATGGTTTCTCTGCTGGAAACCGGTGCATTGCTCCCCTTGGGTTGGGGGCGAGCTGCTGGCCTAAGTGGATTAGTTTAAATAGCTTGGGATGTTGTTCACAATGTAAGATTGACAGCCAGATTGGTGCAGCGTCAGCAATAATGTGGCTGTTGTGGTGAAGAGGGAGTTAAACTGGAAGGCAAAGCTCTTGATTTACCAATCAGTCTACATTTTAACCCTCACCTATAGTCACGAGATCTGGGTAGCGACCGAAACAATGAGTGCGAGGACACAAGCAGTCAAAATTAATCTCATCATTTAGGATGGCTGGGCTCAGCTTTAGAGACCAGGGGACAAGCTTGGACATTGAGAGGTAGTTCACGTGGAGTTACTGTCCAAGGAGTCAAACGGACTCAGCGAAGGTTTGGGCATCTGATTAAGAGGCCTCCTGGACATCTTCCTTTGCAGGTTTTCTGGGCATGTCCAATAGAGAGACCCAAGGGTATTCCCAGAACTTGTTGGACGGATTACGAATCTCATCTGGCCTGGAAACGCTTCAGGATTCCCCAGGAGTAACTGGAAAAAACTGCTGGGGAGAGCAGCATCTGGAAGCTCTGCTTAGCCTGCTGCCACCACAACCAGACTCTGGATAAGTGGAAGAAAATGGACAGATGGATGGGTGGAGTCACCCTTTATTGTTAAAGTTACTACTTGTTTGTCTTCTCCATGATGAGTTCCCTAGTTCCACAAGTTTATTAGACCATTCGCCCATTGTTTTTCCAGAGTAATGATTTATTCAAGTTAAAGCATATGACTGTACAGTTACTGTAAGAATCTTTTAACATAAAATAAGACTATTTTTATGAAGAAAAAGATAAGAAAAAATGTATTACAGTGAAGTAATGACATTTCTGCCCATAACACAATGACCTAATAAAATTAATGGCATGTTCTTGTGGTGTGATGATGTGTTCATTAGTCATTAAAGGAATTTATGTCTTGTTTGTTTCAATTTATCATGACAAATACATCTGGGATGATTCATTGGTGAACTCATGCAGATTCACTTCCACTCAGACAGTCACAGATATACACAAAGTAACTGCACAGGTCTAACTGACCTGTGTGAAGCAGGAAGTCTGCTGTCCTTTTCCTCTGCTTCAAAGAGCTGCTATTACTAGAGTAATGGTTTTACTCAGGGGGCTTTTATCTAAGAGCCTCATGATGGCTTTAAGTTACTAATGGGTTATTTTTGCCCATGTTTTAACTGTGACTGAAAACTGGTGCTATTGATTTTCTAGCTGTTGAGTGATTTACATCAAACCTATACATACAGTGACGTTCAACACTATTTTGAAGCAGTTTTTTTAGAATTAACTGTCCTTCAGGTGTGTTTTTGCAAAAGTTTTCCCTTTTATTGCCAAGAGATGTCAAACTTGCAGGTCAGCAATGTCCAGTAATTCTGGTACAAATGCGTTTTTTCTCATTTTCAGTTGTTTGGGAAATCTGCTCTGTCTTGCGTCACGGTAATTCTAATGAAATTACATTCCGGCTTTAGTTGACAAATAGAAACGTTAACGTCATTTGTATCTGACTCTCGTCAGTAATCGCGCATTACTCATTGGTCAACAGCTGGCCTTGAATTAAATATTTTATCTTAGGCTAAATCTTGCTGGAAAACGCTTCCAGACACTACAGTAGAAAGCCACTCATTGTCAGGTAAATGAGTCTGACAACCTTTTTCACTAACAGCTGTGAGACTGGAAGCTGATATTAAAAGGAAACAGACCTTCCTGCATGCTGCTTCCTGTAATGGAAGCCATAAAGGATGGAGCAAGAATTCCCTGAAAATTATGAGTACCGAACTAAACAATGATTGTGAGTGCTAGACGACATAACGACCACACAGTCTTTCATGTGTTATTACTTAAAGATCATCCACGACATAATGAGCACACATTATGTCATTAGTCTCCAGTATACACATACAAAACCAAGTGAAGGTTAATAGTTAAACTCTGTCAAGTAAAACACTTTTGTTTCTGTTTTTGCAGTCAAATATTGATAAGAAGTGAGACCTTTACGGTCCAAAAAGGGAAACTGGTGCAATATTGTAGGCCAAGGAGCAGAAATGAAATGACAGCTTGATTTTAATTAAAACAGTCAAAAGCCATGGTTTTTGAAAAGGAGCAAAAAGTAGCTGCAGCACATTTTCACACATTTTCTATGTTGAACTAAATAACTGTACTTCAATTAAATGTCTAACTTTGCTTAGAGTGTAGTTGACATGCATTCTGAAGATTGAAGAAAATGATAAAAAAAAAAAAACAACTGTGATCGAAACACTAAATTATAACAACCCAACACAAAGTAGCTCAGTGGCATACTACAGTTTTGCAATGGCCACTCATGTTGGCACATTTCTTAATGATGGCTTTAAACTCTTTAACTTCCCTTAAACACACTACACAGTGCACTGCTGTTGCCCCACAAAGTAGGGGTCCATTATGGCTACTGTTCAGCTCTAAGGAGCCCCACTTAGAGGTGTTTAATAAGCATTATTGTGCGTTGATATTTCATGTTACCTGTGTGTGCATGGTGTTAGTCATTAAGGTGTATGAAACATTATGATGTTTGATTAAATGTGTTTTTTCACTGAATTCTTTGAATGCATTTTCATGGGAACACGGGGCACAAGGCATGGAGGTGGTACAAAACATCAAAAGTCACATCATGTGTATCAAAATCCTGTCGAGCACTTACCACATTATGATGTTGTTACATGAGCAGTCGGTACTCTTAGGTAGGACAAGGCCTCTTTTTGAATTTGGCTCTTATTTTAATCTCAACAACACCTAAGTGAAGTTTTATGACTGGACTCACACAAACAGGCAGGTAACAGCTATTATGACACGAGACATGAGAGAACAGGTGGAGGACGCCTGCTGTGCAGATCACAAGACTTCAACACACAGCGCTTGGCAAGGAAGACAAGCTTCAACTGATCTGCGCAACACTCAAGAGGGTGAATAATGATCTAAAGCATGACATTAGTTACTGATGTTTCACCGAAGCTGCGCCTGTCATACAGTATATCCAAGTGTGTTGTGTAAGGATGATCAAAAGACAATTAAATGATGTATCTGTTACCTGTCTAATGGACATACTTTATGTCTGCAGTGCTCACTGGCTCATTTTATCGTTTGGTTGTATCAGTTTGGAATACGCAACCTGAATGTGGAAAAAATAGACTTTTAAATATGAAGACACAATGTGACACCAAATAAAACACTTGATTTTCACACAAACCCAACAATGCAATCATACATTGTGTGCACAGAACACTGCATTAATTAATTAAAGACTTGTTTTTTTTTTGTTGTTTTTTTAACTTTATAGTGTTTTAACAAGCGGGAAGTTACAGAAAAACAGGACAAAGAAGATTGTTGTAATGCACTAAACCAAGCCTGCTTATCCAATCTGTCTATATTCTCTATACTAACTTTCTGTTTGTAATTCTACATGTTATCTGCCATTTATTTCAATGTCTTAATCATCTTTATCTTCATTTTGTTTTGATTGTCAGACTTCTGATTCTGGTTCTGTTTTTTTCTGACATGATAAAAGCATTTAATCTTATCTCTCATCTCATTTAAGATCCAGATAAGAACCTTTGATGATGTTAGCACATGATGTGTGGGCTTTAACCCATTACATTATCAAAATATCCTGCTGTCTGACCACTCTGTGGACCTTTCTCCGTGCTCATGGTTCTTATCTGAACAGACAGGCGAACATGTGACAGAAGTGGACCCCTGCTAGCCCAGGTTCAGAGGAAGTTTGGGTCAAATTCTTCCCTCTCTGCATCACCTCCACCTTTGGTGTGAGAGTCTCTCATGCAGAAATGCACACGTTACTCTCTTGCACACATGCAAACACAAGCCACCTCAGTTCATCCTGAAGTTGATTTGTTGACTGGATGGCCATAATTATCTGCCTAACACACTCGCACCGAAACTAAAGCCCTGCTTTTCCTTTGATTCTGACGTGCTCAGTGGCCAGACATAATCGCCTGCATGATCTCTAGCCTCAGGAGTCAAAGTGCAGAATGTCAGGTCTGGGGTCACTACTGACCCTCAAGGTCTATGGTCACAGAACCAGCTGGAAATGTATGAAGGAGCTGCAAAATTAAGGGTTCTGAAACTCATATAAGCCTCCAGCAATGAACATCTGAAAAGACTGCAGTATGTAGAGGTCTGGACTTTCTTGACTTTCTGCATTGATATTAGAATAAGAAATTGCACAGACTTGCTAGCAACTGTACTCTACTCACATTGTATCAGAAAGCCTGGAGATCTATTGTTTGTTCGGTGATTTCATTGTTCTCTCTCTCTCTCTTTTTTTTTTTTTTTTTTTTAAACACACTTTCAGTTTTTGGCATGCAAGTGCCGTGTAATATTAAAAATCAGCTGTCAATATTGACCTTCCCAGCTGCATGTCATGAAGTCATCCACTACAGCTTCTCCTGCTTCCGTTGGACTGAATTTCTCCAAATGCAGGGGTTGGACCCTATTGGGATCGGTTGATATGAAATGAGAAGTGGCTATTGTAATATGATGACTAATATTATCTGACTTTTTTTTTATGACCCCTGGAAGCTCTTGTAAAAGTCTCTGTGAAACTGTCACTCAACACTTTATCACATAACAGTATGATTTGTATCAACTTTGATAATCATAATGTAAACTGGTGTGATATGAGGACCCTCCAGTGTGTTTGCTTAAGAATTCTTCTGAAATTTAAAAAAAACAAAAAACAGTGCAACAGTTGCTATAACAAGGCACAGAACTGGGTCTTTTGCTTTCCTCAAATCAGTTTACACACATCAGGTTGCAAAAAAAAGATACTTTAAAATTCAAAAGTTATCTGCACTTGGAGAATTACAGCTTTGTGATTTCACCCATAATGATCCATCAGGGCAGTACCACAAAGAACAAAGCACACCCACAGAGACGACTATCAGCTCTACATCTCACAGATACGTCACCGTCACTGACTGATGAACCCCACTTCCTACTTTTACACTACAAAGGGAATCCTATATGTTTTAGCGCTGTCATTCCAAACAGTCACCCCTCAGGGGCCCTGCTAAGTTAGTGATAAGAGGGTAAATAGCATCGATTACGCAACAGGCAATGTCATACAAAGGAGAACATGTACCTACTAATGTTTCATGTTATAGCCTTAGCAGTCCTTTCTTGTCACAACCTTTAAAAAGAAACCTTGTCAGTCTTTCTTTTTTCATTCCTCTCCCAGCAGGTCGAGTGGAGATAAAGAAGGGAGAATATAGACCATCCTGCTGAGGTGTAGGTGTATTTCATCCAGAGGTCACAGCGGATAAGCCACAGCTGTCCAGAGTGACATGGACTGGTGACCGCAGCGATCATTAATCCAAAGGTTCCAGCCACTGCATCCCGCCCCCTCTAACCCGCTGATGGACCCACTGATCCTTCACTCCGTGGCTCTCAGACCTTCACAGTCACCTGATCTCATTCTCTTTGACCCAAAAGTTAAAGTCTCTCACTCATTACGTTCTGTCTGTTTTTCTGTCTGCCTTATGTGTGTTTCCATTCTCTCATTATCACACTACTTTGTACCTTCAAGCTGATTTTATTCAGTTGTTTTAGATTGTTAATGGCATTTGGGAAAGGGAAGCTTTACATTGAGTTGTTGATTATGTAAAGAAAAACTTTTGGTTCACAAGGTTATGTCCAAAAATCAACACATTTCAAACCAAACGTTTAAATGAGTGTTTACAAAATATATCTAAATATGTCATAGAATTAAATGTGACAACAAAAACTTCAGCACTAAATGAAAAATTGGAGCTACCTCACTCATTGGATTGATACCCATGCGACAGTGCATCTAACATGCAGATTACTATGAACATGAAGGGAGTATGTCTGTACGCGATTGTTGCAATATTAAAGAAAGTGACTGCTGCTATGATAACTCTGCAGAGTTGTAAAACCATTTCTTAGAGCTTAATAAAACACTGTATCTTCTATCACACCTGCAGTCTAATGGATCCATTACTCAAACTGGACTTCCCTGATTGCATTTCAGTTCCTCACTGATGCCTTTTCACATTCACTGTCTTTGTTTGTGTTTATGAATGTTTATATATGAATTAATTAGTCACAACTACTAACAGGTAATGGGAATAACACTGATTATCTTGTTACAATGGCGCCTGTCCAGAGGTGGGATATATATTAAGCAACAAGTAAACCGTTAGTTGCCCAAGTTTGATGTGTTGGAAGCAGGAAAAATATGTGTTTAGCTGATGAAGAGCTTGCAGCAGGATGCACTATGGGTTAGAATGCAAACCGACAGAGGCATTGTGATGCTCTGTGTAATGTTCTGCTGGGTACGTTTTGTGTAACCAGAGTTTGCTTTGGACTCAGAAGCAGAACTCAACACAGTGACAACCACAAATAGTAGAATTTGTGGTGACCAAGAAGGAATCGTGGCAGGTGTCTGAGCAAAGAGACTGCTTGACAAGATCAAGGCTATATAATGAACAAGGTGAGGATGACTCAGAGGTATGTAATAACTTGTAGATGGAGTAGAACAGACCAAGACATCGCACCTACAAACACAGAGAGAAGATGAATGTGTGACATGAGAGACTTTGGAAAAAACTAAACAGCCCAAAGGAATGGTAGCATACCTACCCTAGACCATGACAAGGACAGATTGGGTTCTAGTTTGACACCTATTACCCACTTAAACAAATCTTGCAGTTCACATACATCTCTTCATGGAAACAGTAATCCCTGATTGTGGTAGCCCTTCTACACTGAAAAAAACTGCTCAGGAATGGCATGTTGACTTTCCCTGGCTTCGTCATGTATCTTGAGTCTTCTGTTTTGGTAGAGGAGAATAGTGCTATGACATTTGCACACATTCTCTCCGTGGTCAACTGTTCCTTCCATTACCTATACAATAATGGTCAAGAACAAAAATCCTCATGTAACACATCATTGTTTGACACCACTTTCTATGTCAAACTGCTCACATATTTCTCTGGTCTTCCACTACACACATTTATTTTTTTACCATTCCTCCTCTCTTCTCTGGGATTCTTCACTTTCTTATAATTGGCCAGTGGTTTTCATGGTCGTAAAGTCAAAAGCCTCAAAAGCCTGAAATTCAGGTGTTGAGTTATTTTGATGATATTTCACATTTCTGTTGTCCTCTCACCCTTCCCACAACCTGCCTGTTCCATCCTCAACCTGAAGCTGACTCTGCCTTTTATCCAGTCAATAATATTCAAGTTCAGGCATTCAAGTATATTTCCCATAACAGAGAATAGGGGTTATGCCTCTTGACTCTTTGCACTTCTTAAAATTTCCAAGCATCACAAGCTTAAAGATAAGCTCTACCTTCTAGCTGTTCAGAATTCTCCCATGTAGCTTCTTCTTCTGTAATCATTTTCTGACTGCACTTCATCCTTTCCACACATAATGTTTCCATTCTTGTCCAGCACTGCTGCGCTCCGCCGCGATCTTTCTTTGCACAGTGTCTTTGTGAGTCTATGTAGTGTCTTCATGTCTTGTCTTTTTGCCACTTCTTCTGCAACATTCTCTATCCATTCCACTGTGGATTTATATGCTGCAATGAAATTGACAATTTCATATTTGTGCAGTTGTCAGATTTTGAAAGCAGCAGACTTTAGTCAATTGAACAGCTAACTGAGAGAAAGAGATTTAAAAAAAAAAAAAGACTAACATGCTGAGGGTTTAGGAAATGTTTGACTTTGGTTTTGTCTTATCAAACAAAAATATTTCTCCCTTTTCATATGTAACACTATTAAAACAAGATGCAAGTGAAGTTGTCCTTGTTGGGATATGAACACTTGTCACTATAAAAATGGAAATCGTTCTGCAGTGGAGACCTTGATGGGACACTACAGATGACTGCTCCACAATCAGATGTAGTTTCAGCTGTTGTGCATGACTTAGGGTTTAGCACACACTTTCTGGACAGTAAAGTGAAATCTGCCGGTGATTGATAAAAAGCAGATTGGACACTCAGCCAACACTTGCCAGGAACACTGCCAAGACAAATGCTGCAAGGGTGTTGCTGAGATTTCAGGTGCTACAGATATACTTTTGAATATAGGCCTGCTTTACTTCAGCAAGTAAAAACTTTAATGCAAGTATACATTTTTAAATCATGTTTAGGTGATGTGTTGGATCAGCCCTTGAACCAACAGCCAAGACAATGGTTCTCAATGTAACTTAAACACACTGTTTAAAATAACGTCAAGGAGCATGTTGTAACTGACTGTTGTGTGCAAACATGGAAAAATTTCAGTTTTATATCCAAAAGAAATGCATCATGGCATGATTATCATCAGGTCAGCCATCACTTAATTAGTGTCATTCACCATGTGTGGTATATTTACAGGGTTAGGAAGGCTGGGTTAAAATGTATTCAGACATAGTCATTAATTATCTGGTAACAACTGTATCACAACACATGTGTTCTGTAATTTGTGCACAAGGTGGATCTCATAAAATTTTTTATCTTGTTGTATATAAATTATTTGCATCTGAATGTTGTTGATTTATCTCTATAACAGTCACATGAACCCTGGGTAGTAGGGGAATGGGTTTGGAAGAAACTATTTTGTTATTTTGTGTCTTTGTTTTCTTTCTATATATTTTTTTGCACACTGCCTTGGTTTCATCGTGACTAGAGGGTTGAGTGCTGGTGGTTTGGATGGAGGAAAGAAATGGTTGAGAAGGCAAAAAAATAAATCATTGTGTATTTTGTGTATCTTTTTTTCCCCATAGCTTCAACAGAATACATTCACCTTTCTTTGTATCCTAGTGCAGCTACATTTATTCTGCAACTGCCTAAGCCTTTGCCATTGCTTCAGCAAGCCCCTCATTAGGAATCTACCAGTTCCTTTTATGGATGACAGCAGATTAGATCATATACAAGAATTGGTGTAGGATCCCTTTGTGTCACTAGAACAGCTTTGACCCACCAGGGCATGGACAAAGGACTGCTGGGTGTCCTGTGGTACACTGGGACACTGGCAGCAGATCATATGAGTTATGGCAATGGATCATCCATATGTTGGGTTGTTCAAGCAAATCCCATGGCTGCTTGACTGTATTGGATTGTGGGAAATTTGGAGGCCGGGTCAACATCTTGGGCTCCTTGTCGTGTTCCTTGAGCCTTTTCTGAGAAGTTTTGACAGTGTGACACTTACATTGTCCTGCTGGGGGAGGCTGCTGCAGTCAGGTAGTGTCGTTGCCACAGGGGGAGGTGGTTGGTTTGGAACAAGTGCAAAGGGGAAATTAAACATGCATGTTTTTAGCATTGGTCTACAGTCAAATGTTTAAAAAGCTGTTTAAACCACAAATATGACAGTTGTTTTTTTCTCATTTCTACCACGCAATCTACCAAGTGAGTCCCCATGATGAAGTGACATCAGTACATACATAGCGGTGTGGTTGCTTCTGTTCGTGAGTCAGCACAGTGAAGCATTTCTGAACCTTGTTGAACATATTCCTGTTAAAATGAAGATGAAATTGACAGACCAGTTGAGAACACTGCAAACCCACTGGTGTATGCATTTGAATCAGCACGATGTGGAAACCGTGCAATGCTATCTTTAATTCCCTTGTTGATGTTACGGTGTTTGTATGTTTTGTGTTTTTTTTTAATGGGAAAACGAGCCGAAAGGCTTTTTTGCTTTGGAAAACATAAAGTCAAAGTAAGAATTGTTTTTTCGAGGTTTACATCAGCTCTGAGCTCTGGCAGAGGAATCTCGTGTAGTCTGTGGTATAAAATGACATGAGTTTGGATTACTTTGATGAGCGGGTGTTTAGAATGATTGTATTTAATGACAGTCATTTTGGCTGCTATAATGTATAGCCAAGAATGAGACGTCACTGGTTGTCGTACACCAAAATGGCAATGCCCTTTGGAGAAAAGACACAACAGAGTCTTCTTTTCCGTTTATATGCTTACATTTTTCATGTTTCTTCTAAACCTTCTGATCAGAGTGGAAATACATGTTGTGGATCATGCTAACTTGACTGCATGCTTAATTTCCCCCTTTAAGGTGGGTGGTTTGTGTCAAAATGAATGGACAGAAGGGTTTTTCTGGGAACATTTCATTTGAACGAAATGCTCGATAATATTCACGTGGTTTTAATATTGTGGTTGATAGGTGTATACTGGCAAGTATCATAGCTACTGTCACTCTGTGCTCACTGCAGCATTAGCACAAAATGCTTGGATATCTGTTTTTTGTAATATTAACTCTTGGGCCTTAGCAAATCACACAGTTCTGCTAACCTTACTTCACCCTTGTTTTACTTTATAGGCCTTATAAGCTTTTCTTTTTCCAGAGTGGTCCAACAATACATCAACTATATACAATATATTTTGCAGTGACCTCTCACAATATCTGTTCTGGTTGTTTCACAGTGAAAATGGACCGAAACAAAACTTGAATTGTCTGTATTCCTTTGTGGAAAGGGGTCATAGATATCCAGCAGGGCAGTAGGTAAAGGTCAAAGCCAGGTCTGGGCTCCAAGTGGCAAAATTCAGCTTACTTGGATGTAACCCGTCGTTCAGTACAGTATCTACTTTTTGGATCTTTATAAGCACCCCTGCTGTATTTTAAGTTACGCAATACCGCTCCTAACATGATTCTCTATAATTAGAACCATTTCTTGCTGAAACTCTATCTTTGAGAATCTTTCAGACGTTGTGTTGGGCAATAGGGGTTTCACTTAGAGGCAGGTTTTAAATGGAAGCATTATCCAAAAACAAAAGAAACATTTCATTCAAAGACTTCACATCAAGGAATTCATTATTGATAGCAAATGGCTGTATGGAATTGTAGGAGAGGGTATGCTTCTTGAGGGAGCTCTCAATGCAAGAAGAACTAATGTTCCTTACTAAACACATATGTGAACATTAATACTCAGTAGAGCTTGGGGGAAACAGCACTGCAGAGTGTATCATCACAGTAATATTATAAAGTATTAGGCTATAAAGGCCACACTGTACATCTGTTTGAATGTGATTTGACCTTCCTAGTCAGCCAATGGCCATGCAGCTGACAAAGCTTCTCACTCTGAAGCATGAAAGAAATAAAGTATCACTGCTCTGCCTGAATAATGATATTCTCCACTGAGGCCTAATTTTTAATGTCATCAATTGGAGAAACATGTAATAGTTTTGAATTTCTTTCCATTCGTGTAGCCTTGGAATGATGCTAGGACAGTCATTTCTTCAATTGCCTCAATATTGTAGGCTACCCTGCCTTTTGCCTATGGCTGGGACTAAAGCTTGTGAAGTGCTTCTTTATCCACACAGTCTAAAAGCACTTTTCAGAAAGTCGGCCATGAGGTCCATGTCAGTTAATCATTGTGACTTTCTGAAACCAACAATGTCACACAAGTTCCTGCAGTGACATAGGTGAGAAAGTCAGCACTGAAATGTGCTCAGAGCACTTAGCAAACTCTTTTCTCTGCATTCTGCACATTCACATCACCTCTGTGTGGGCTTCAATACCAGTCGTGTCCTTTCAGAGAAGAAATTAGAGGAGTGTGACTGAAAGTGAAATCATGTTTCAATTGCTAGAACCAATATCAACGTTCACGTTCTCTTTGCATTTTCAAATGGTACAGCACACACTTAGAAAGAAGACTAACTGATGTAACCTGTAAATGCAAGATTTTTTCACTGACTTATCACTTTTTACGATGGCTCCATTTACATCTGCTGTTAACATGTGATGCAGATGCATAATAAAGAAATCTGATCCATAGACTGATCCTGTCACATCCTGTTCACTATTCATTCCGAGTGTATGTTTAATTTCAATTGACATATGTTATTGGTTATCCACATATTGTATCCAGATGCATATTTGCATGTTCATATCAGGTGTAAACAGACTCTACACAACGATAAGTGTCTTGTCTGTCTGTCTGTTGGCTTTAAAGTATCAGTACTTTCTCTAGTCAGTGGTGATTTTGTTGAGCAGCCTTGAATCCTTTTCCCTCCAGAAGGCAAACTGAATCTGCATCATCTCAAAAGTTGCATGTTGTATTAAAGTTATGTAGCAACTGTCAAAACAGCTCTATAATTAGAGCCATTATTTGTTAAGAAAAAAAAAAGAAAAGAAATCAGTGAGACCAAATGTTTCCAAGTAACATCTTTTATTCTTTGCACAAATGCAGGGATCAATTAAACCAGTGACGTCACAATGCTGTGAATGCGTCAACAGCAGAGCTGCCTATAGTAAGACGAGTCTCATTTACACCTGGGAAATGCTGAGTGTTGAGTAACACTGTGAGACAGAGACTAAGAGAGGAACTTGGGCTGTGGCACCGCAGTGATACACTTGGAATCCCTTGATTCGTCCTCCAATTTCCCAACACTAAGCATGAACATATGACTTCTTACTCTTTTTTTTTTTCTTTCTTTTTCTTGAGTTTCACTTTCCTTCTTTTTTTTACACCTTCCTTCCCCTTTTTTTTCTCCATCGGTTCTCTTTGACTTGCTGTCTGGCTGACACAGGGGATAACTCCAATTCCAAACAGGGCAGAGTTAAAACAAACCCATTTTGCCGCAGTGAAAATAAACCACTTTCTCTTCTTTTCTCTCTCCTCTACTTTCTCTCGCTCTCGCTCTCTCCCTGTTCCTCCTATTTAACTGCAGTAAAAATAAACTGCTCTGTCTTTATTTATTTTACGTAGGAAGGCTCGACCACCACAGAGTTTCCTCTGAGCCATTTTAACCTTAACCTGCTTAATTTCCCTGTTAGAACAACTTAATCTGGTACCTCATGTTGCTAATTTGTAACATACCGATGTATCTGGGAACCGGTTGGATGTCTGTATCCTTAGATATCATCCCAATCACGATTACTTGAACTTGCTATAGGAATCTCCTGCATAAAGAAATGTTGTTTGACAGTGATGATGCATTGTTTCTTGTCAAAAATTCTTGAGGTCAGCGTTGAAACTGAGCAGCTTTTTCCTCTATTCCTGAAAAGGTGACACATTACAGATGCCAGGAAGTGTGGCATGTATGTGGACGTAAGCGAACCCAAGGCCCATGCATTCGAGAAACAGGGAGAATAATGATAGGCCAGCACGTGGGTGTGTTACGGCCAAACATAGGAGGGGGTTTCAGCAAGCGTTAATGATCCGGGAGTCCCAGGACACACTGAACTTACTCATTTTGTCTTGAAAGGATGAAAGAACTCAACAGTTGCTGTGGGTACACGAGCCAAATGTTTCCTGTCCAAATATAATTGATGACTACCACCAAGTATTTACATGAGCGCTGAATAAAATGATGGGATAAGGTGTCCTGTTTACATACTCCACAGCAAGTAATTAGAAAGAGGAGCTCCGACATGCATGATATTCTGAACCCAGCGCTTGCAGAAATTGATGAAACCTGCCTTGACTGCACTAATATTGGTGTGCACATGTGCTTTTAACTAAATAAAATACCGGTGATGACATCCGCTCTATTTTTGAATTTTAGAAACTGATGGAAGTCATATGTGCAAGCGTGATTACCAAAAATAAGGACATTAATAAAAGAGGAAATAATTGTAGTGTTTACATGACTATTTTAGCCTGTCCAACAGAATCCAAACACACTTGTGCTACACACCCTTAATCCAAGACATTTGGTGTTTGCTGAGACTGTTCCATACCTGTGACTGCAAATGCTCAGTCTTTTCTTTTATTTTATGGCACTTTAAGGGCTTCTTGTCCATCCTGAATAAAAAGCTGAGCCTGACAGTTCATTATTAACCATCATCTCAGAAGACTGTATAAAAATTTAATACCCACTTTATTTCATTCTTTTCTTCTTTACAGTTTATGATTGATGGAGTTTATGGTATGAAGCTGCACAACCAGGTTCCAGACCGCTGAATCACTTATTCCCAAATTGTTCAGAGGTCCTTATAATTGTGATATTGATGCGCGTTAACTGCTGTTTATGTTGGTTGGAGACACAGCTAATCTGTCATAGCTTTTGTAGGCGATTAAGAACACAGACATTATCTTTCTGCAGCTATAGCTATTGAGTTACCTAGATACATCCATGAAAAAGAAAAACAAGAATAACAAAATAACAAATGTAGATTACGTCAATGGAGCCGCGAAGGTCGTTGTAAGGCAACCTAGGGGAATACAAACCAAAAGACAGCTCTTAAATCAGCACATTTTGCTGAAGTTTGTGGGAAAAAAACTGCTCCTAGCAACCACAACTTTAGTATCAGAAAGACAACAACAGAACCCATCCACCCAACAAGAAACAAGCTAATATAACCACAATAGGATGGATTAATGAAGAGAAATAACGTAGAAAGTCAGTCTTGATCACACTGGAAATGAATTGGATTTCCCCCTATGAGCATACAGCAGCATGCAGTTGTTCTATTTGCATGTTGAGTCGTGGAAATATGCAATGAATGCCTGTTTTCTGTCATTTAGTGCTACCTACCTTACATCACCATACACATCATTCATGCAGGTTGAAAGATGATCAATAAACACCAAAAATGTTGCTCCATGAGCCAGAAGTTCTCTCCACAGCATCGAATTCTCTGTTTTATTTATGAACTCTCTCGTGCTGTATATTTTACTCCCTTGCGTACCTTTCCTCTCTCTCTTCTTTTGTTGTACTTCAGCATCCTCCCCCTTCTTTCTTCCTCTCTCTACCTCTCACCGGCGGACCCTCTTTGAATTTCTCTCGCTTTCATATTCATCTCCCTGCAGCTCTCATCTCCCCATCCCTCTCCCCAGGAGCTCCAATATCGCTTTCTCAACGCTTCTCCATCTCCGTCTCCCTCTCACACGCTGCCAGCTCGCCTCTGCTCTCCAGCTACACCATTATATCATCATTATCATGTACATACAACATGGCACATTGTTCAAGAGTAGAGCTTGAATTGTGTAAGGAACAGACAGACTACCTTTTGTCTTGTAAAAATCACTCCCAGATTGTTGCCAGTTTGTTGGCCAGATCTGTATTTGGGTGATAAACAGCACAGTCTCCTCTTCTTCTCTCTTCCCAGAATCCCATTTACTTTTAGTTGGTTGTTACTCCCTCAATGGATCATTAATCTCTTTTTGAGGGTTTCTACTTTGGAGGCATCACACACACTTGTTACTTTGAGAGGGCTTAATATGTTATTTCTTTTGTGGCACTTTATTTTCTCTGGGTTAAATGTGCTTTGCTTTCTCAGCTTTTTGGAGTGAAAAGATCTGCTGTCCCTACTTCCCTCTGTGTACTTATTGTTAACAAATTACCCTCATCTTCGACATCTCACGTAGTTTCTCATATGAAAAGCGGTGAATATACCACAGATATTGTTCATCAAGTCAATATGTGCGTCAGTTTGTGATGTTAAAAGCTCCTATTCTTTTCAGGACACTGACCCCCATTCAAATAGGAAAAGGATGTTTGGACCGTCGACAATGTGATGACAACATGTTAGATGCAATACATACAGACACACAAGCTCTGTACATAAAATATTGACGAGATGTTTCTTTGTGTGCATGTGTGTGTAGCACAGATTTCCAAGAAAGCTAGACAGAAGGCTTATTCATTTGTGTGTGAGCCTTCAAACGTAGATAGTGGGCCTGTGGTGTGTCACATTGCCTGATAAAATGAAGAACACATTTACTGGAAACTGTGTGTGTGTGTGTATGTGCACTTAAAAATCTAAAACAGTAGACAACCACCCTGGCAACATCTGGCTATGCATCCTTTATTGCTCCATTTGCACAAAGAAAGACAGTATTGTTTTAAGGCAATTATCCTACCACACAGAAACACCCGAGAACATGGCATGTGTGTGTGTGTGAGACCTGCAAAAACGTATGCATGGGAGTGTTTCAGTAAACCAGTTAGTTTGGACAGCAAAAGTGTGCATACACACTTGTATTAACATGTGACCTCTTTGTATGATAACAGCAGCAGGGTTTAGATGGAACCCTGATTACGCTGAGCTCTCAGGCTTAAAGAGCAGGTGACCTTAGATACTCTGAACTGAACAAGCAAAACTGTCACAGAACTGTGTAACTAAACTGTGTCCGAATGGTTCTGGGTTTACGCAGTACCTGTCGTCTTGACAACAGTGACCCATGGTTGGCTTATGACATCATTGCTGGGTTTAATTAGCTTGCTGGGGAAAATCCCCTGCACTCAGCCCAAACAACCAGACCACCACGCTTCGCATCAGCTCGATGGCCTTCTAGGAAACACTCTGTGTTTGGGTGGAAACACACATTAGCACATGCACACCGGCTAACAGGGAGATGCAAATACATACAGACAAGAACAGCCATAAAGCGATGTGTAGATGTTGCTAAAAGCCTACGTAAATAAACTGCATATTATCTGAATACTTTTTAGGTTCCAGTGTATATACTGCACCGGGACGTTTATCTGTGTTTACACTTACACTGACACACACACACATGCTCGCACACATATACACATACACCGCACAGCAGCTGTGAGCAGAGCGAGCCAAATAACGAAATCGCCCCAGTTCTTAGAAAGAAGCAGCCTTTTCAAGTTTAAAAGCAACATGTCTGCTTCAATCATACACATCATGTCACTTCCACAGCTTAAAGTCACTGTGCTTCTTCGTCATTGCTTTAACAGATATTTCTCTTTAACAAGTAACAACTGAAGATAAAAAGAATCCCTTGAATTTCCCTTTTTTTCAGAACTGGTGTTTGTTGTTGATTTCTTCACATGTTTGCATATGGTTAAAATGATTTTGCACAATGCAGCTGCAAAACAGCTGTCACAATTTAGTCAACAGAAAGACTTTTTTTTTAATACACTTGACTTCCCAAACATGGTACAAATGAAGATTTATTTTGTGGGGATGAAGAGAAAATTTTTTGGGAATGCGGTGGCAGCACTGAGCCAACTACAAGACACATAAACAGGAACAAAGAGAAGAACACGAGTTAATGAGTAGCCGAGTGTCTTGGCATGTTTCATGATTCATCTGTCAGTAAATCCTCATAGTGTGGGTTTCTGTGTGTTCACACATGTGAGTGTGGGACTGTGGGTGCTGCTCAAAATGCCAAATCGCCCTCATTGATATCACCCAATGGGAAAATGGGATCTTGCCCACTGTGTTCAATCGGAACATGAGCCAGAGCAAACAGGGGTGTAACCTC
Organism: Stegastes partitus; assembly: GCF_000690725.1. NCBI lineage: Eukaryota > Metazoa > Chordata > Actinopteri > Pomacentridae > Stegastes > Stegastes partitus. The sequence goes on along the minus strand of NW_007578053.1, from coordinate 56,531 downwards.
ATAATGCATCAAGGCGTGACTCGAGCAGGGTGTGGTGCCTCGATCTCTCCTTGAATTTATCTGTAAATGCTTTTGCGTATATGTGTGTGCGCGAGAGAGAAAGTGTGTGCGTCTTAGTGTGTTTGAAAGATGAAGGGGATGAAAGAGAAGTGGGAGGAGGAGGATGACAAGGTGAAGAATCAGGAACAGAGGAGAGAAAAGGAGGAATGCGATGGAGGAGAGAAGGACCATGAGGAGGAAAAGAAAAAAATGATGACAAGACTTTTGACACAAAGTTAATTAGACAAAAAAGAAATAATGCCTTCATTTGTGAGCTTTACAGGTGCTGGTAGGAAGAAGTTGTTGCGTTTGGACAGAACTCCAGTCTTTATACTAAGCTAATTGTCTGCTGGCCACAGCAGCAAAAAGGCAAAAAAAAAAAAAACTCACATTTTTCAAAATGTCAAACCATTTCCTTCAGGACAAGAGCACATGCTCGGACCAAAATTAGTCGTGCAGAAAAACTACAGCTCCTTTTGACATTTTTATGATGCATGACGTTGACATTTCCAACCAACGGCGCCTCATGTGTTTGCTTTTTAACACATTGCTGTTAGTCAGTCAGGAAGAAGCAACATTTTGGATTTGTTTTCAGTGATGATGCTTGAAAACAAAAGTAAAGACGATTAAATATTTCCAAGATGGTTGGGCAACATTACAGCAATTGAAGATTTAAACAAAGGCTGACAAACATTTGATTTCTGTTATTTTTAACACTTTATAACATGTCCACCAACCTAAACAACCCTATACAGCAGATCTTTTGTCCCCATTCATTTGTCACCATGACTCAAAAGGTTGCACGAGCGGTTGAAGATATGAGCTGTTAAAACCAACCGTTTTATGATGTGACAATGGTATGGTAAAGGTTTGTGTCTTGGCGTATTGGGTGGAACAGATGATGGTTAAGGTTAAAATGAGGCTAGCAGAGACCTTCGTCATTATGACTACAATAATAAGCAAACGGTTAAGGAATGACCATGATTTTTTTTTTTAAATGTAAGTTTGAAATTGGAAATAAAGAGTGGCCCTTTCCAAAGTGCTGTTAACCCATCCATCCACCCCAACCTCCTCTATAGCTTTTGAGCACCTACTGAAAGAGGCTGACTGAAAGGACTGCTAGAGCTAACTTAACAAAAACAAATATTCAACTGCGAAGGAAGAAGGACTGTTAAAAAAACAAAAAAGAAAACACTTTCACTAAACAGTGTTGATGTAACAACTTTACTAGCAAATCCATTTCATGTTTCGAAGTCAATAGTTAATCAGTTCATGATAGCCTTGAAAGTAGGCAATTTAGTACAACAAATATACTGTCTCCAGTGCAACTCTGCTGGCTCCAGACAGTTTTGTAAGCAGTCATTAACTGTTTCTGTCATCCAGAAACGTGCACTCTGAATGCTGTCACCCCTCTCTATTCCATGATGCCATTCTTTTTCAAGCAGGGCTGTTGCTTTGGCTAATGGCTCCCATGAGATCACTTCAAAGCCAGCTGAAACCTACTGAAAACTGTCTGTTGATGGAGACTGGGTCAGAGTGACACACATACACAACATTCACACATCCAGGCCTGATTGCACCGACACACACGGTCACAAGCCCCGAGTACAGAGTCCCGTCTGTCCATGTTGCCAGCTGACATCACCTTTTTATGAAGTGCACCCTGTTTTACACTGGCTAGGGTCTTGTTTAGATTGGGCTGAGCTATGAATTGGGCCGGGCTGAAACTAATACTGCTGAAGGGAGGACTGGGGAAAGGAAACCTGGAGCTGTGACGAAGAGAATGTAACTAGACCTGAGGCTTGGGCATTTCGGGTCTGGGGTAGTTGGGGCAAGAGCAAAGGTTATTAGGCTAGGCAGAACATCTAAAGCAGAACATGGGATTGGTTTCAAGGGGAGACTTGAGTTCTGCTTTGAGCACTTATGGGCAGTTGTTGGGGCTCAAGGACAAGACCTCAAAGAGGGGAAGGGGTTTTGATCATCAGGTTTGGTTTGGCCCTGACATTGCTACATATAATTATAATGAGAAAATGGAGCTATGGAGGTAAAGAATGAGCAAATTCACTCATTTTATTTGATTTATAGTAGGCTCTGACTTCATTAAAGACGACTCTTCCTGGAGAAGGAAAGAGCAGTGTTTTTGGCATTTCTGTGCAGATTCTTTTTCTGAGCTGGAGTTAAACCAGCAACTGTGCAGGCACCTACCTTACCAGACAGCTAGGGTAAGAAACACTGGACCTGAACTGGAGACTAAATCCAAGGCTCCTAGTTGAAATCAAATTGTATCACATCATTAATCTCACTCATTTTACGCGACTAATCACGGCTCCGACGAGGGCATGGCGCTGCAGTTGGCAGACCCTCGCAGTGAGATAGACATTTTCCAGCAGGCTCAGGGCACACTCTGAAGAAGGCGTTTTAACGGATTAGACGGACCTTGTGGTATGGTGCTATGTCTCTCATACCTCAACTGCACCCGCCACAGTTGAAAGGTTTTTGTCAGAATGTATCTGGGTGGGTAGCTGTGGACATGTGTGAAAGTGAGTTTGAGTGATACGGGTGAAAGAGCCAGAAAACAGACAAACAGACAAAGAGAGACAAAGAGAGGTCAGGGAAGCATTTGGGCAGATTTCAAGAAAATTATTATCTTCATTTACTCTCATTGCATTTGGAAAAAATCTCTCTTTTTCTTGCAGGTTTTATATAATTTCTTCTTAAGTCGCCATCTTTAGTCATTTTTTGTCATCATTGTGCTACATGTTGTAATACTGTGGTCACCACAATATTGTTTGCAAAATCAAGCAATTGTTAGACTCCTGCCACCACTCAGTACATTTAGAAATGTAATGGAGAGTTCGACATAAACTGTTCATGCTGGCTCACTGCCATGGCTTACTGCAACACTTTAACTCTACTAAATTTACTACAGTGAAAAAATGCTTATTTCTTTGTGCGCTGGGGGAAAAAAGAAAAAAGAAAGAAAAGAAAACAACAGGAATGTGTTATGTGGTTATTCATAACTTGCCAATTCAGAGAAGTTGATGTCAACACTTTTCAGTTGCCGTCAGTACATTAATCACACGGTCCCTGTCATGCAGTTCATGTATGCTTTTAATGCTATTGTAACCTTCTCTCCTGCCAGTTTTGTCATGGTAACGCACAGGTGTAGCCTAATTACACTGCCGGCAGTTCTTACACCTGATTTCATTGAGCTGATTATCCTGCAGGGCAATCAAAGCGTCACCGTCTCACCCAACAAGCCATAGAAAAGAGAGTTTCCACTGAGAGCTGTGTATTATGCCACGGCATGGTGCATCCAAAGATAGAACTTGAAAGCAAGAACGATCAACACTTTCTCTATCCACATCAAGACAATACTTGCCATGATTAAAAAGGTCACATTAACAGAAAAGTTAGATACCTTTTCAACTAGAAGCCCTCGGAACAGCTGCAAGACAAACAGTGAAGTGTTCTAAAAATAAAGATCCTGGGTGCAGCAGTTTTTCTCTTGACAGTTACATATGCTCGCTCCTAGGTGGGAATATTTGAATGAAGATACTGGAGCTGGGCTGCACCGTGGCTCAGGGGTTAGCACCGGCACCTCACAGCTAGAAGACTCCTGGTTAGGACTGTATGTGTGTGTTTGCATGTTCTTCCTGCGCAGCGTGGGTTCTCCGGTCGTCTCACAGTCCAAGAGGTTAATTAGTGATTCTAAATTGTTCGTAGTTGTGAATGTGAGTGTGCTTGTTTGTCTCCCTGTGTAGCCCTGCAATAGACTGGTATCACAGGATGTCAACTAGGATAGGTGACCCGTATGAGGATTAAGCAGTGTATAGATAATGGACAATGCTACTTGGATTCATGCACGTCAGGGCCAGATCGGCAGAAGAGCAAGGCGCTGGTGGGTCAGGCTGTGGATCGAGAGATGGCTGTTGTTCAGCTAGTACGAAACGCTATTCAACGACTACCACAGTAGTAGGGCTGCAAAATTACTGGATTATTAATCACAATCATGATTTTAGCTTCTAAACACTATATTAAAATGGCCAACAGCGGTCATAACATTTCAAATGGCACAGCCACTTACGTTTGCTGTTTTCTCTGCTCATAGAAAACAGCACATGGATAAAATCATTCGGTTTTATCTTGGACAAATTTGATTTACTTTGGAACACTTTATTTCACTCTTTTCAAAGTCATTTTTGGTCGCACACAAGTCTGAGCACACCGCAGCCACCCAGCAGCATCTACCACAGTCTGCACTGTGAGGCATTTAGGGAACGTCAGTAAATGTGGCGTCCATCAATAAGCAAATGTTCAGCTAGTGAGGTGTTTTGCTGGTGACCAGGTGGCAGGTGTGACTCACTGACAATGTTAGTGGCGCCAGTGCGACTGGTGAAAAAGTTAGTCTGGATGTATTTATAATAGTAAATATAATAATATATAATACACTGCCATCTATGAAGAATACAAGGAAGAACTCTTTACAGTTCCATCAACCCCTGACCAATGGTGTGATGTGGCTACCAAGTTTGGCACCAAGTGAAACTTCTATCATTGTTGTGGTGCTGTTGACGGAAAGCACATCAAGATTAAAAAGCCCAAGAAGAGTGGGTCCCTGTACTTTAGTTGCAAGGACTTTCTCTCCATCATCCTCCTGGCTGTAGTCGATGCTGACTACAAGTGCCTCTGGACCGATGTTGGTGGGAATGGCTCCGCCTCTGACGGCGGAATCTTCAACAACTCGCATCTCCACCAAGCCCTTGAAGATGGACTCCTGGGGTTTCCTGATCCTGACCTGCTGCTGGGAGATGACTGCCACATCCCTTACTTTCTTGTAGGCGACAATGCATTCCAACTCCAAAACTAGATGATGAAACCATACTATGCCAGAGGGCTGACACACAAGGACAGGGTGTTTAACTACAGATTGTTGCGTGCACGCAGAGTGGTGAAGAATGCCTTTGGCATCCTTGCACACCGTTGGTGCTGTTTCCTGACCTGCCAGGTCGTTTCTCTGCGCGGGGGTACTCTTTGAGGATCCCCTGCACATCATGAAACTCATCCCATCTGTAGTCTGGGACTTTGGCGATACATGCACAGAGCCACTGCCCAAACGCTGTAGCTCATCCACAGGCGCTGACTCCATGCCTTCTATCTGCAGTCAGAAACATAGAAAAAAAGACACGTCATATCAGGAATATCACGTAATATAATAATATTGTATCATGTCATATAAACTTTGTGTCCCTCCCCCCGACCTCGAGTCCTTCACAAGATGGACTTGTGTGGCACATGCGATTCTGCACAAAATTTGGAAGCAGACAGGCCGTAGGAGCCCATAAGGCCAGTTGTGACTGAGGCTTAAGGGTGAACATAACAGACAGGCCTGAGCTGACCAGCAGGTTCAAAACCAGCACCTCTTTGCTTTGAGGTGACCACTGCACCACAATGCCACCCTCATTTTATTTAAAATTATCTAATTTCTACAAGCTAATGATAAATACAACATACAAATTTTTTTTTTCTCCTATAGTTCAGTTAGAATAGTGGCATTGACTCGATACACAATGAATCAACACAGGATTTTATCTTTGCATGAAAATGATCTATTGTCAGTGTAGGGTCTCTCAGATTCTCTCATTCTCTGTCTCATATTGTTGCTATCTGCTAGTATGTACATGAGCCTGATATGGATGGTATGGGATTACTTGTCTAGTGAAATCTGTACTTCATTAATAGTTATGCAGCTTGTCATATTTGATTGTCTCTGTGGATGCAATTTCTGCCCAAAAACAACTTGTCAATCATTTGAGTTAGCTATGAGATTACTGATGGTTCCCACATGAGTTGACACAGTATACTCTCCTAAGTGGATTGCTTTTTCTTTTCGTTTTAAACAATTAGATGCTTGAGGACCCATTCTTTCTTGCAGAGTGTGGAGGTTAAAGGGTCTATACGTCTAGTGTTCACCACTGACCTCTAAATAACATGTTCTCCTCAGGAATGCTTGACAGGAGTCCAGAAGAAAAAGATGGGACTTCCCCGTGGCTGCATTTGTACCTTTTGTTTTCATTTGCTTTACCTTATGTTGGCCATGTGCGTCTGATTATTTATGAAGTCATGGAAATATACGGCTATATTCAGACCACTACTTGTGCTGAGCAAATGAACTGTGAGAGTTGAGGTTATGCTTTGAATGCCACTTACTGAATATCACCACATGTCATACTGGCAATTTAATGTAAATACTCTTTATTGCAGTAAAAGTTCTCATTCTGTACAAAAAACATGAAATAAGGTATTCAATGAAGAGCTTTCATTTTAAGGCGGGAAAGGATTTAAATTAATTCCAAATTGATTCATTTAATTTCCCTTTAGAAACTTTCCCTGCAGCAGCACTGTTCATCAGCCATCTCATTGCTAAATAACTGAATTCTTTCAGCAAATATTTATATTATGCAAAGCATTTCAGATAGTCTTCAATTTTAGTGGAGCAAAATAAGAAACAAAGTGGTTTGTAAGGATGTATAAGCTGATGCTGGTTACCATATATCAAGTGATTTCCCATTGTTGGTGGTATAGTAGCTGAGTACTGTACGACCCCCATTTACTGCTAGGGCCGATCAGCCTCATTGGATTTCTTTTTTTTTTCTTTTTGTTTGGCTTCAGGAGAGCTGTTGAGAGATAAATTGGACTATTGCTAACTTGAGTGAGTGAATTAGATTTTAGTTTTTTTTGTTCAGTGAGTCAACTGTTGACGGAGATTGTTTTTAGTCATGAACCTGTTTTTCCAGTCTTAGAATGAGTGAATTTCTGTCAGTTGAGGACACATACAGTCAGCCATTGATTTAAGAGTCTTGACTCATGCTGAATTCAGTTGAACAGAGAAGAAAAAAAAATAACTTTGCAGCATTGTGAAGAAGACTTGCTCAGTTATCACCACATTGCAGGTAGATGGCTTTAAAAAAAAAAAAAAAAAAAAAAAGCTAGTTATTAGGACCAAGCAACAACAAGAGGAAGGTGACGGATGATGCACTTACACTGCACAAATAATAGTCTTGCAAGCATCAACAGGCTGTTTTCCACTGCAGGAACCTGTGGGCTGTTTTTAACCTTTGTTCATGTTCTGCCTGCGAGAACCACCCATGTAGAACCTCTCTCAAGGCTATTTGGAGGAGAAAGCACCTAGTCCAGTGTACTTCTGACCAGCCCTGAAACATGGTTGGACAGGCATCTACAATGATTGGCTAATTTCAGAGAAAAAAAAACATTGTGATTGGTTAGCTGACTGGAAGTTGGAGACGACAATAATCGCCACATTTTCTTCCATCTCAGTGTCCTCATTGAGTAGCTGTCTTCTGCAATCAAAAATTGACATTAACAACTTAAATTTCACCTTTCAATCTGCAAGAACAAACCATACAGTGTTCAATTTTCCATGTGCTCAAAGAATTGGAGTTATGTCCAGTAAATACAAATTGTCATTGTTTTGGCGCACTAGAAGTTAAAATTGTTGCCAAAGCTGTCTGATTCCATACTGCAATGGAAACAGAGAGGGCTGATAACAGAGCTGTGACTGTAAAAGTTTGTGCCACGAGAAAGCTGCCTCATTTTGGTGTGACTGCCATTAGAAAGTGATGAGAAAAAAATAAAAAAAATTGAATAGCCTAAAGACTGACGGATTCCAGGAATGCTTTATTTCTCGAAGCTTCTAAGAATTCTCTCGGGGGGCTGAGTGGTTTCACAGTTGATGTTTGCCAACAGGACGTGCTTACAAAGATCATGGTCAGTTTACTTGGTCAGCGTTGGAATGTGTTTATGACAGATTGACACATTTAAAACACAGATTTTCTGTCAAAGGAGCTGTCAGACAGACCCATCTGCTTAAGAGCATTTTGGTCAAAACAAAGTTTCCAGAAATTGTTAGTCATTTGTACCCCCAGAAAGAAGGAACAAAATGTGATGAGGCATGTAAGTGGGAGAAAACTGGTAGCTACATTTTTTCTCTGAGGCAGTACCATCCACAGAACTCAGACATATATCTTCTGGCTATGTGGCAAAGCAAGGCTTGATGCAGTTTGGTGATTTGTTATGATGCCCAATCTTTTCCTTATCTGTCTTTTCTTTAACCATGTGTAAATTGTACATCAATGAAAATGATGACATGCAGCATAGTGTTGGTAGTAAATGATATGACGGTCAAACATGCTTTGGGGAATTACTGTCACGTTCATTATCGTGTGCTTAGTTATTCCTTTGTTTATGTTGTTGCCACGTTGTCTGTAGATACATTCAGACCGCAGGTAAAAGTGTCTCAAATTGTGTTTTTGTCCTCACATGTGACTCAGATCTGTTTTTTTGTTGTTGTCGTTCCATGTGTTCCTAAATGCGACCTCAGTCTGAACAGTCATCGTAACTGGTACAACTTTCACGTCATTATAAGTCAACATTCGTCACAATTGTTCTTTTAAATCCCAAAAGTGGAGCTTTATTTAATCACCACAGACTGAAAGTAGCTGACTTATGGCTGTGGCACGGCATATTTGGTGATCATAATTGTTGGCTGTCGTCGGGGTAACTTATGGTAGCCTGAGGAACTTGTTGCTAACATCCATGATTTGCCACAACTCCGACCATTAAATTAGTGTCGTAATAAATCTCAGTAAACTTTAATCAGCTTCCTTTATGTCCTGGATGATGTAGCACAGCAGGGGATGAGTGTTTGTTTGTTTTTTTTACCATAAATAAATCCCAAATTCACTGAAAAATAAAGGATAGTCACACACACAAGGCATGAAACTGTTGACACATGGTACCAGACTTCCACACTAAGGTCCAGTGTGCTTCTGCGTCCTTTTTGGTGAGATGCAAGGATGTCAACCAAGGTTTATAAGCTAAGCTAAGCTTAACCATAAAAAAGCTTAATATTGTTTTAGTTGCAACATATAAGTGGATATTTAATTGCAAGGGTTTACACAGATGTCAAAAAATTAAATGCATTGTCTGCAGATAGACTTAATACTATCAGCATTTACAAATTGCCAGGTAAGTTTTTCCTTCATTCTGTTTATTCTCAGGAACTACATTTGTTTTTGTTAAGCTATTTGTTACAAGATAATAGATAATTTAGCAATGTTTTGTTCTGCCATCTGGAACACATATAAGTCAAACAGATTTATACAAGGATCCTGTTTTTGAAAAAAAGTTGCCAAATTAAATTTGGTACGGTTGTTGAGCAAAACCTTTTAGCACTGTAATAGATGTATCTGCCTGCAAGGACCTTTGGATTAACTCTGTGACTTCTGCCCCACATTTTAAGCCATATCCCTTTTTGCGAGCTCCTGTTTTAATGTCTCCTTTCTTTCCTCTGTCCTTCTACCCTTTCATCCACTCTCTTGCTTTCCTAAAATCCATCTTCATCTCTCCCTTTCTGTCTTCATTTCTCCACTTCTACATTTCCTTCTCCTTTTCTCTTCTATTTTCATTTCATCTCCTCCACCCCCCACCACCTCCTCTAGGTCTGTTAGTAACTAATGTTCCTGGGGGGGCTGTTCAATTTGGAGAAAGCCTTACCCCCTGCATTGACATCTGTTGCCTCCTACATGTGAATCACACACTCTGCCTCTCGCTGCCTGTGTGACCCCCCACTATCTCTGCTTCTCTGAAACGGCGTTAACCCTCTCACGTTTTCACTTCTCCCACAATCCTCCACCACCCTGTTTGTGCTTCTTCTGCCCTCTTTCTTTTTCATCTCATCCGTTCTCTCCCTTTTCACCCAGCAGCCTCTCCTCCTGCTCCTTTCTGTCCCTCTCTTACCCCCCACTTCACTCTTTATCTTTCCCATTGGGTCTGGTAGGAGAGCAGGGTAACCCAGACACCGAGATTTTTAAGAAGCATATTGCACAACACTCTTCACCTTTGCCCATGCAGAGTCCTTCTGTTTACCTCTGATTCATTTGTGTGGTGGAGGTCCAATGAGTTGTGGGGGGCTTTTGGCTGTGGTACTCAGAAAGTCTATCAGTGCCTCTATGCATGTCTTTTTGTGAAAAATGACTCATGAAAGTATTTTTTTTTTCTTTTTAAACTTCAACCTTTTCTCCTGGCTGAGGCTGTGTTGAGACTGCAAGCAAAAATGGCAGTTTATGCTCATGTGAATCAGTTTTTGTTTTCTTTTCCATAACAAGATGATCAGCACTAATTAGATCTGATCTTTTCAATTCTGATAGGGTCCACTTCCAAATCTAAATCACATGCAGGTCAGATTTTTTACCATGCAACCTCAGTCTAAATAATCTTATCGGAACTTATTCAACTTTTATGTCACCCGCCTGAAGTGTCTTGCCACAAGAGTCTTGTAGGAAAGCACAGACAGATGTAGTTAAAACTAACCCTTGACATCCTAAAATTTTGGAGAAAATCTGTTTCAGTGAAGCCGTTAACGTCATTATCACACCACTCCTGGCTCTGACTCTGCATCCACACACACACCCTAGAATAAGAGCCGCTGCACCACCAAAAGCAGTAATTAAAAATTTGGCTATTCCTCTCATTCTCTGCTTCATTATCATCTGCTCATGAATTTGGCAGCTTTCACTGCACAACTTATAAATGAAGCCATAAATGCTGACTTTACTGGCTTCTGTGTTGGCTTATACTTTGTCTCGCGTAGCCAGACCTATCTCCTAGACCTATCTGGCACTGTGTTAGCAATGGAGAACGGTCTGACGATGTGTCATTAACATTCTGCTACAGTTCCTATAAAAAGCATTTTTTTCTGCCATGGAAGTTTTTCTCTTTAATTGTTTTTCAATATTGAATCATGGTCAATTTAATCTGGCTTTATGGACGAGAATTTACTGAAATAATCTAATTTGTGTCCAAGTGAAAACAGACGTCAAGAATGTAGAAAAAAAATCCAAAACAAAAAATGTAAAATAAGTGTTTGCACAAGTCTTCACCCTTTTAAAGTGACTCACCTAGTTCAAAACAGGAGCAGCCAATGGGCATTAGAAGTCACACAGTCAGTGGATTAGGATTATATGAGTCGAGTACAAGTGTCACCAGTGATTGCACTTTAAATAACATCTGTATCTGAAAGGTCCAGTCACTACTGAATCATGACTCCTGGATATACCTACACCGTGAAAGCACTCCAACCAACTCAGCGCAAAGGTTATTGAAAAGCACAAGTCAGGGGATGGATACAAAAATATTTCCAAGTCAGAGAATATCCTTTGGAGATTAATAAAAGGAAGGAATATGGCACACGTCTAAGCTGGAGTTTACAGAGCATTCAGCAGGACGACGGCACCTCATCCTTTCAAGCAGGACGCTGCCAGTGTGCTGCAACAACGTAACAAAAAAGATGCCTCGTTTCTATTTGTTGTGTGGGTATACATCATAACGCATTCAGCTATATTGAACTTTGTGCGCCATGCATGCGTTTTGTTTAGAGCAAGTTATTGAAATGAATGGGTTCCAGAGCACAGCGGTGCTGTTGTTGTATCCTGTGTGAGAGTCCCTTAAATCAGCCTAGAGCAGGCCTTCCTTAAAAACTGAGTGAAAGAGTGGAAGAAAGATACTAATGACAGAGGCACTGATCATTTCCCATTTCAGGATGATTTTTAACCTTTACTTTAACCACAAGCATTTCATACCTTTTAATTATTGCGGACAATGAAGACGATGTAAGATCTGTTTATAAATATTTTCACATTTACTTTTAATTGAAATGATTTAAGTTATTTGATAGTCACATTGTAGCATTTCATAAAGAGTTTGCCTACACGGCTGTGTTTTGAACCAGATACTCATTATGCTGCTGTGTCTGGTTTGGTAATAAGATGTAATATTGTATGCTCACTGATAATGCTAACATGCTAAGCAAGTGATCTTATCAAGTTTGCTATCTCAGTTCAGCCTGCTAACGTTTGCGAAACAGCACAAAACAAAGAACTCAACTAGGCCGAATGAGAATTACTTAGTTTGCTGGTATTGAGTCTGAAAGTGCGGTCATGAACTGATGATTGTGTTTGTTATAAATTAAAGAACTGCCAAAGTTATTGCAATCTATCCTGAGGGTCATTTCTAACCCAGAGTTTCCAGCAGTCCAACCATCAGTCCAAGACTTGACCAGACATTTCCATTCAAACTACAAATTCAACCTGTCAGTGCTGCGAGAATAAATATCACACATTATGGAAGGCCATTACAGTACAATTATAGTAACAAGCAAACTGAAAAGGTCAGCTAGCACGTTTGTGCTATCCACGATGCTCATTGCCAGGTGCCATATTGTCTATTAGCTGTTAAATGGTGACAGATGGACTTTCTGGTCAAGAGTCAGTTCATCTCTTCATGTTAATCCAGTTTAAACTCCAGGCTTCATCACATTTTTAATACTTTTGATGGACGCTTTCTGAGGAGGGCCCATGGGAGAAAGACAGAGACAGGCAGAGGGAGAGACATAAATCTCTCCATCCATCATGATCACTGATCAAATCCATGTCTGAGTCTGAGCCAAGAAAAAATCAAAACATTCCTGCCTTCAGAGTTAGAGCGCGATTTAAATGAAAACTCAAAATCTTACATTCAGTGCCAGAGTTGGAGCCAGAGGAACTCATAGTGCCCTAAGTACAAATAAAGCATCTCCACTAGCTTTCAGGAAGATTAAAGGGTGGTCTAATACACAGGCTTTCGGTGGCTCCATAAGGTTAAGCTTCTAATCTCGATCTAAAACCCACGAAGCGTGAGGTTTTCAAAAATCAACCAGGAAGTTTTTCTCATTTACTCTACATCACTACAACTGTTCCTGTTCAGCACCTAAATTCAGACTCCTGTAGTGTTATTGTCTTTCTGTGTGCCAATATTCAAATGAAGTGCCCTTATTGTATGAAAAAATAAACTGATTGTGTTCTTGATGAATAATGTGTGACTCAGCAGAAATGGGGTTTGACAGTTTTGTTGTTTTTTCATCCATAATGCCATAGTCTTTATTCTCTCTATAGATACACTGTATTTTATATATTCAACTATGGAGTAAGTTTATCTATAAACATTTGAAGTCATTTAAATCCTCCAACCTGTTAGTAAAACACCTGCTAAAGACCACAGAAGGACTGAAGTTGCAAATGATAAAAAGCAAACGTTAAACTCAGTGTGATATGCTCCATCAGCTGCCCTGCTTAGCGATACACTACTTTCTGTGCAGACTCTACGTGTTGGCAGTAGATGCAAATTATGAGGTACAGAATTGCCAAATATTTCTAAGGGTTAGATTCATACATAAAATGGCAAAACAAAAGCAAATCCAGGGCATTAGTGTATGTATGAAAGACGGACCCCGGCAATTGCAAAAGGCAGTTTTTCCCAATGATCGCACAAGTAAGGCGTTAACCTCGAGTCTCTGTCCAGGCTACTGTGTCTGTCTTTATTGAGTTGCATTGGATGACTCTATAAGACTGTCTATAGTGGAACTTCCCTGGCTTCCAGCCTAAAAACAGTAGCTGTGTGGGTTTGACTGTGTGTATCCGTCCTCTGCCCTGAGGGAATATGTGCTTTCTAGTGACATAAATTGCAAAACTGGCTTGGAGGAGATTCCCGACTCAGTAATGTGTGTATAAAGTTGAATTGCCACCATAATGCCTGCAAAACAGTACCAGTAACACCTGCTACATCTGCAAGCTCAGTTCTTTTCTTTACACTTTTATATTTTATGCAAACTGCCTGTGTAGCAAATGCTGTAGACTCAACAACATATCTACATACATGTAAATAGATTGTCATATTTGCTATTAGCCAATGTTTGGCCAATGGAAATGACTTCATAGGTTGGTGTTATTAAAGTTTTACGAGAGAAATTTAAGCAATGCTTATACTACTTAACAGTGATATTGATCTTAAATTAGGACGTGTTTTCAAAGTGTCATAACAAACTTTGTGCACGTGTATTAGAGAAACTGTGAATGGGCTTGTGGTCATGGTACATTTCAAGAGAGGCGTTCACATGGATGCTTGATGTTTTCAGAGGGACAATAACTGTCAAATTTAACAAGCAAACTCATTAAATTGTTCTAAGCACATCTACTGTAGGTCAGCTGCCCAAGGCATGCTTGACTGAAACTCTGCAGAGCGTCATGTGCACTGTATGTCAAAATAAAAGACGTCATCTATAGCACATGTATACATACCCCTCATTAAATGTCCACATTTTTGCCATTAATAAGATTCAGAATGTATTAAAAGTTGTGTTCGTCCTTTACTCTTTCTCATTGACCACATCCTTTTCTCCTTCCTCTAATACCATCACGGCTTCTTCTTCACAGTCCTCTAGCGCTGTTCCCCAGCTCCGTCGTCATGTCTACCATATGTTGCGTATGTTTCCGGGACTGCAGCCAAAGTTAGGGAAAACATTGAGATTTGTTGGTGCCAAGAAACACAGCAGTGTGCAGCTTTAGATACAGACACTTGTCAAGTCCTCTTGAGGGAAAATTCAAGTATTTGGCTATGATGTAATGGTATTCCCCCTTTACAGACAACTATGGTTTGAATAAATCTCCTAAACAGTCAGAATTAGTACATCAAGAGTATGTTCTTGAAAACGATTTAGAATCTAGATTTGATTGATTTTTGAAGCTACTAAATGGAAAATGCGGCCAGAAAAATGTTCTCTTGATATTAAATACAAGTGAAGTTTATTACCAGTGAAATGAATTGACACAAATAGTAATAAGACTCACACAGCTCTGAGTATTACACTGACCTTTACTACTGAACAGCTACTGTCAGTGGGACACTACATGCTTTTTTTTGTCCAAAAAATTTTATTGAAACCTTGGACTAGGACTTAAAAGACATTAAAGGGATGTAACATATCATGAAGTTATGCTAGACAAAGACTAGCACATAAGATGTGTTTCCTGACCATTTCAGAGAGCAAAATGTTTGGAAAATTACAGAAACTGCTGAATGCAGCCTCCCCCAATTCTGATGCTGAGAGAAGAGGTTTCACACCATCCAACAAGTGCTTTGGTTGGAGCATAACGGTGCCATTATTCACCAGGCTACTTAGTCTGACCCTGAGAAAGTTGATATTTTCTCATCCTATGACAAATGTTTGGCAAAAAATGAAAGATTAACACAACAAGAGACTTAAATTTTAAAGCAATCCGCCCTGAATTTATCATAACAAGGATATTCCATGGTTTCAGTGGATAATTTTCAGCACTTAGCCACCCACTTGGCGTTCCCACAAACCTGGCAGACCAGGATTCACTCTCCCAATTCAGTAAAATTCACCACAGTGAGTCAAGTTTTTATGACCAGTAGTGTGTAACCACGTTCATAGATCTATGTGTCAGTGCCATTTTGATTTTATAGTCCTTGGATGTGCAGACTGTCTCTCTAATGCCCAAGGTATAAAAGGATCAATGAACAGCGACAGCCGTGCTGATGATAATGATGCACAAAGCTTCTGCTGTTGGTCTGCATCCAAACCAAAGCTACATAAAATGGTTATGCGAATGCATCATTTTGTCTTAAATATATCAACGCTTCAGTATGCTGAGAGCTGGCATGGGCTGAATTCTCACACTCAAGTCTTAAAATGTGTTTTATGTCGTATCTAGCAGAAAAAATGTTTTTATTTCCCTTTACCTGAATACATTTGTGGCTTTTTTGTGAGATTTTAGCATCATCCATGACTGAAGATACATACAGACATACAAAAGCATCATAAATTAAGCAGTTTCAGGCAATGGTACGTATGTAAAGATTTTTTGTGGGGTGCTGAAATTCAATGTTCAGTTATGTCAGTGATCTATGTAGCACGTGTTTGTGAGCAGCCGTGGCATTTGGACCCCAAAACAGATGTCTGTCATGCTGGAATGCGAAAAGAAAAAGATTCATGTTCTGACAATTAGTTAAAGAAAAGTTTCCATGTGTGATGTTTCAAGAGGAGCTGAAAAACCTGACAGTCACCGGTGTACCGTTACTTCAGTCATTTATCTCTCTGAGGGTTTGGATATCCATGGTGTGAACATCACCTGTGAACCAGTCCCATGTACTGAGGTACTTACTTCTTGCTGAGTGCTTTAGCGTGTTGGACTGCTCTCCATATGGGGCACAGTGACAAATTATTATGTTAGACAGAATATGTTCAGGTCCAATGTCCTCCAGTTACATATAGATGCATACCTGCATGTAATCCAAATCGTGTACATCTCGTGGCAAATGTTGAACTCTCACCTAATGTGCTAATGGACGATTTTTGAAGTGCGATATCACAGGAAACACAAGGCTTTGCAGGAGTGGGAAGTAATGGTTTTGGGGGAGCATAAAATGAGAGCAAATTCTGGTTTATTACAACTCTGATCTTGTGATTCACAGCTTTGGCCATAAAATCTACTGTTTTCAGGATTCCCACTCTTTGGCTGAAATGATTTTCCAGGACTTTTCCAGGACATTTTCAGCCACTACAGACACAAGTTGTCACGTCATACACGAATACATTCCCCTGTCCCTCTCATTCTTTGGAAGTGTTCTCTATAGTTGTAGCTTGCATTTACCCAGAATGTTTCGATGTTTATTACTCAGACATTTGATGTGCATGTGTCTATGGCTGTAATTTATCTATGAAAATTAATTATGACAAATGTATCATAGAATGATGAAAACACACCCACAGATTAATAATTAATAATTAATAATTAATTAGCATGACAAATTGGAGTTGCAATGTTCAATTGGGCAATTCCTAACTCAACTTTCTCTTCTCTCTTACTTTCTCTCCTGCAC